>NC_092089.1:92166835-92221835 GCF_045679555.1 Salvelinus alpinus
CTCCCACAAGGCACCAAATGAAGGGCATTCCTCTACGGTTTAGAGCTGACCCCAGACCTGCCTCCCACATGGTACCAAATGAAGGGCATTCCTCTACGGTTTAGAGCTGACCCCAGACCTGCCTCCCACATGGTACCAAATGAAGGGCATTCCTCTACGGTTTAGAGCTGACCCCAGACCTGCCTCCCACAAGGCACCATATTCCCTCTTCAGTACACTACATCTGAACATGGTCCATGTGATGACATTTGGGACGCCAACTGTTCACCTTCTGTTAATTTACGCTGAACCGCTATATAACCGCTATCTAACCGCTATCTAACCGCTATCTAACCGCTATCTAACCGCTATCTAATAATGTTAGATTCTATCCCTTCTATTAATCTAACCAACACACCGAGAACAGCTTTATCAAATTTATACTGTACAATTCATTTACTTGTTTTAATAGAAGATGTCGTGATTTACTTCCTGCCTCATTTCTTCAGGATGCAGGTTATCAACATATTACCGGGCAAGGAGATAAAAATGCACCTTGTTCAAATATTAAGTTAGTGTTAAAAATGAGCATGTCTGTCTCTGTTTCTTCTCTCTCTCCCTCTCTCTTCTCTTCTCTTTCTCTCTCTCTCTCTCCCTCCTCTTTCTCTCTCTCTGTCTCTCTCTCTCTCTCCCTCCTCTTTCTCTCTCCCTCTCTCTTCTGTTTCTCTCTCTCTCCCTCTCTCTCTCTTCTCTTTCTCTCCCTCCTCTTTCTCTCTCTTTATCTCCCTCCTCTTTCTCTCTCCCTCTCTCTCCCTCTCTCTTCTATTTCTCTTTCTCTTCTCTCTCTTATCTCCTTCTACCTCCCTCCATCTCTCCCTCCTCTTTCTCTCTCCTATCTCCCTCCTCTTTCTCTCTCCCTCTCTCTTCTCTTTCTCTCTCCCTCTCTCTTCTATTTCTCTCTCTCTTCTCTCTCTTATCTCCCTCTACCTCCCTCCATCTCTCCCTCTCTTCTCTTTCTCTCTCTTATCTCCCTCTACCTCCCTCCATCTCTCCCTTTCTCTTCTCTTTCTCTCTCTTATCTCCCTCTACCTCCCTCCATCTCTCCCTCTCTCTTTTCTCCATTTCTAATATCATGCCATTCCATTTCGGAGAAGGTTAATAAATCCTAAATAACTCTGTTCTCCAGAGAAGTGAAATATGTTTAATTCTTTCCAAATTTGTATTTTTTTCTAAGGAGTAATTTCCCCTTTGCATGATGCATTCAGCGCTTGGTTATCATACTAATTCACTGGATTGGTGGAAATAAATTATGTTATGTTAAATTTCTCTCCCCTGGTGGATCTGTCTCTCTGTCTCTCTGTCTCTCTGTGTCTCTCTCTTTCTCTCTGTCAGTTTTTGTGGGTGCTCAATTACCATCTCAGTGTGTGAGACCATGCCCGTAAATACATAGTAACAGAGAATAAAAAAAGTGATTTTAAATGTCTTTGACCGCGAGGCATCTCTCCACCCGATAAAGGATGTGAATCAATTTTCTTCTTCTTTATTCTTCTTCAGTGACTCTTTGGAGGACCAAAACTCTTCTTCACAAATTTAGAAAACCTAAGGATGATTCGGGGCTGTAATAATAGTCATAATCAGAGTTAATTAATCCATTCTTATGAGACAATAGTAACAGAACAGTAGAACAAAGGCTAGTAGTGTGTGTGTGTGTGTGTGTGTGTGTGTGTGTGTGTGTGTGTGTGTGTGTGTGTGTGTGTGTGTGTGTGTGTGTGTGTGTGTGTGTGTGTGTGTGTGTGTCAGCGAACCACAACAACGCTAGGCTACGATCCTACCCTCAGCAGAGTGAAAACCAGCTGACTCCGCATCTGTCAATATCACACAGCAGCATGTCTTCTCTCTGGGAACAGAACTGGTTCAGTTTAAAGAGGAAGAGGCTGTCAGTCTAGATTTCAACTAACTCAGGCACTTTCCATTGTCCTCCTGTTGTGTTGTGAGCGATCTGTTACGGCTGAGTGGGCAAGGGTGGCACTCAGCCTCAAGACAAAGACTGTTTATTAGTGTGTTAATGCTGCCTATTACGGACTGTGTTACTGACTGTGTTACTGACTGTGTTACTGACTGTGTTACTGACTGTATTACTGACTGTGTTACTGACTGTGTTACTGACTGTGTTACTGACTGTGTTACTGACTGTGTTACTGACTGTGTTACTGACTGTGTTACTGACACTGTGTTACTGACTGTTTATTAGTGTGTTAATGCTGCCTATTACTGACTGTGTTACTGACTGTGTTACTGACTGTTTTACGGACTGTGTTACTGACTGTGTTACGGACTGTATTACTGACTGTGTTACTGACTGTGTCACTGACTGTATTACTGACTGTATTACTGACTGTGTTAGTGACTGTATTACTGACTGTATTACTGACTGTGTTACTGACTGTTTATTAGTGTGTTAATGCTGCCTATTACTGATTGTGTTACTGACTGTGTTACTGACTGTGTTACTGACTGTTACTGACTGTGTTACTGACTGTGTTACGGACTGTGTTACGGACTGTGTTACGGACTGTGTTACTGACACTGTGTTACGGACTGTGTTACTGACTGTGTTACTGACTGTGTTACTGACTGTTTTACTGACTGTGTTACTGACTGTTTTACTGACTGTTTTACTGACTGTGTTACTGACTGTGTTACTGACTGTGTTACTGACTGTTTTACTGACTGTGTTACTGACTGTGTTACGGACTGTGTTACTGACTGTGTTACGGACTGTGTTACTGACACTGTGTTACTGACTATTTTACTGACTGTTTTACTGACTGTATTACTGACTGTATTACTGACTGTTTTACTGACTGTTTTACTGACTGTGTTAGTGACTGTGTTACTGACTGTGTTACTAACACTGTGTTACTAACACTGTGTTACTAACACTGTGTTACTGACTCTATTACTGACTGTGTTACTGACTGTATTACTGACTGTGTTACTGACTGTATTACTGACTGTTTTACTGACTGTGTTACTGACTGTGTTACGGACTGTGTTACGGACTATGTTACTGACTGTGTTACTGACACTGTGTTACGGACTGTGTTACTGACTGTGTTACTGACTGTATTACTGACTGTGTTACTGACTGTGTTACTGACTGTGTTACTGACTGTGTTACTGACTGTGTTACTGACTGTATTACTGACTGTGTTACTGACGGTATTACTGACTGTGTTACTGACTGTGTTACTGACTGTGTTACTGACTGTGTTACTGGCTGTTTTACTGACTGTGTTACTGACTGTGTTACTGACTGTGTTACTGACACTGTGTTACTGACTGTATTACTGACTGTGTTACTGACTGTGTTACTGACTGTGTTACTGACTGTATTACTGACTGTGTTACGGACTGTGATACGGACTGTGTTACGGACTGTGTTACGGACTGTGTTACTGACTGTTTTACTGATAGTGTTACTGACTGTTTTACTGGCTGTGTTACTGACTGTGTTACTGACACTGTGTTACTGACTGTATTACTGACTGTATTACTGACTGTATTACTGACTGTGTTACTGGCTGTTTTACTGACTGTTTTACTGATAGTGTTACTGACTGTTTTACTGGCTAGTGAACAACAGCTAGTGAACAACAGCTAGTGAACAACAGCTAGTGAACAGGAGGGGAAGAGGAGGAGAGGAGGAGCGGATGAGGAGAGGAGGAGGATAGGAGGAGAGGAGGATAGGAGGAGGAGAGGAGGAAAGGAGGAGGAGGAGGAGAGGAGGAAAGGAGGAGGAGATGAGAGGATGAGAGTAGGAGAGTAGGAGGAGGAGGAGAGGAGGAGAGGAGGAGAGGAGGAGAGGATGAGATGATGAGAGTAGGAGAGTAGAAGAGTAGGAGGAGAGGAGGAGGAGGAGGAGGAGAGGAGGAGGTCAATATAGAGCCACCAGCAGAAAGACACACACCTTTGTGTGATCCCAACCAGCCAGCCTATAGCGCTGACGTTAACACCTCTTATGGCTCAAATATCAGCAGTGAGTATCAGCAGTGAGTAACCTGGAAAGAGGTGGCCATTTAAAACGGCCTCGTACTCAATTCTTGCTCGTACAATATGCATATTATTATTACAATTGGATAGAAAACACTGTCTAGTTTCTAAAACAGGTTTAATTATTTCTCTAAGTGAAACATAACTCTTTTTACAGCCCATTTTCTATCCGGAAGTGAAATTTCCAAGAAGCTATGTCTCTCTTCAAGATACTCTCTATAAAAGGCCTTGGCACTTAGGACTGTACAAACACGTCACACGCCTTCCCCTGGGTGTCATGCGGAAGTGAGAGAAGAAATGACTTGATTATCTCTGTCAGGGACTGAAAACAACATCTTGGAGTGAGAAGTGCGCACTTTATTTTTTTTTCTGGGCGCGAAGTAGAAACTGGACTGCGCTCCTGGAAAACCCTCGTTATAGGTGAATATGACCTCCGGCTTCGATTTTATTTGATACATGTCACAATATCATCCTAAAGTATGTTTTTCAATATACTTTAATTATATTATTGAAATTTATTCTGGACTTTAGACGTGATGCGACGCAAGAATTTTGTCAAGACGGAGAGGTTAGCACGGCATGGCCAGTGTGCCATGCTAATTCAAGAGGGACATCGTTCGTTCTGGGTCCAAATGAAGACGGTTCTGAACAAAGGACCCTTTGGAGAACATTCTGATGGAAAATCAACAAAGATAAGGACCCAATTTGGGATGCTTTTTCATATATCTGTCGAACTGTGCTATCGCTAGCGTTTGACTAGAATCAATGCTGCTGTGTGTTAGCTATTGTAGTAAGCTAATATAACGATATATTGTGTTTTCGCTGTAAAACACTTCAGAAATCGGAAATATTGTCTGTATTCACAAGATCTTTCTCTTTCATTAGCTATCCACCATATATTTTTCTGAAATGTTTTCTGATGTGTAATTAGTAGTTGACGTTGGTGTCTGTATTTTCTCTGGCTACTGCCGTGCGATTTCTGACTGTAGCTATGATGGTGGCTAAGATGGTAGCAGTAATGTAAAACTGATTTATAGCTAAAATATGCAAATTCTTCGAACAAAACATAGATTTATTGTGTAACATGTTATAGGACTGTCATCTGAGGGAGTTTTTTCTAGGTTATTTAGGTTGGTTCTAGGTTATTTAGGTTGGTTCTAGGTTAGTTTGGTTAGCTTTGTGCATGCTACTTGCATGCTACCGTTGCTGTGAAAAATGTCTGTCTGTCTTTTGTATTTGGTGGTGAGCTAACATAAATATACAGTGGGGCAAAAAAGTATTTAGTCAGCCACCAATTGAGCAAGTTCTCCCACTTAAAAAGATGAGAGAGGCCTGTAATTTTCATCATAGGTACACTTCAACTATGACAGACAAAATGAGAAAAAAAGATCCAGAAAATCACATTGTAGGATTTTTAATGAATTTATTTGCAAATTATGGTGGAAAATAAGTATTTGGTCACCTACAAACAAGCAAGATTTCTGGCTCTCACAGACCTGTAACTTCTTCTTTAAGAGGCTACTCTGTCCTCCACTCGTTACCTGTATTAATGGCACCTGTTTGAACTTGTTATCAGTATAAAAGACACCTGTCCACAACCTCAAACAGTCACACTCCAAACTCCACTATGGCCAAGACCAAAGAGCTGTCAAAGGACACCAGAAACAAAATTGTAGACCTGCACCAGGCTGGGAAGACTGAATCTGCAATAGGTAAACAGCTTGGTTTGAAGAAATCAACTGTGGGAGCAATTATTAGTAAATGGAAGACATACAAGACCACTGATAATCTCCCTCGATCTGGGGCTCCACGCAAGATCTCACCCCGTGGGGTCAAAATGATCACAAGAACGGTGAGCAAAAATCCAAGAACCACACGGGGGGACCTAGTGAATGACCTGCAGAGAGCTGGGACCAAAGTACCAAAGCCTACCATCAGTAACACACTACGCCGCCAGGGACTCAAATCCTGCAGTGCCAGACGTGTCCCCCTGCTTAAGCCAGTACATGTCCAGGCCCATCTGAAGTTTGCTAGAGAGCTTTTGGATGATCCAGAAGAAGATTGGGAGAATGTCATATGGTCAGATGAAACCAAAATATAACTTTTTGGTAAAAACTCAACTCGTCGTGTTTGGAGGACAAAGAATGCTGAGTTGCATCCAAAGAACACCATACCTACTGTGAAGCATGGGGGTGGAAACATCATGCTTTGGGGCTATTTTTCTGCAAAGGGACCAGGACGACTGATCCGTGTAAAGGAAAGAATGAATGGGGCCATGTATCGTGAGATTTTGAGTGAAAACCTCCTTCCATCAGCAAGGGCATTGAAGATGAAACGTGGCTGAGTCTTTCAGCATGACAATGATCCCAAACACACCGCCCGGGCAACGAAGGAGTGGCTTTGTAAGAAGCATTTCAAGGTCCTGGAGTGGCCTAGCCAGTCTCCAGATCTCAACCCCATAGAAAATCTTTGGAGGGAGTTGAAAGTCCGTGTTACCCAGCAACAGCCCCAAAACATCACTGCTTTAGATGAGATCTGCATGGAGGAATGGGCCAAAATACCAGCAACAGTGTGTGAAAACCTTGTGAAGACTTACAGAAAACGTTTGACCTCTGTCATTGCCAACAAAGGGTATATAACAAAGTATTGAGATAAACTTTTGTTATTGACCAAATACTTATTTTCCACCATAATTTGCTAATAAATTCATAAAAAATCCTACAATGTGATTTTCTGGATTTTTTTTTCTCATTTTGTCTGTCATAGTTGAAGTGTACCTATGATGAAAATTACAGGCCTCTCTCATCTTTTTAAGTGGGAGAACTTGCACAATTGGTGGCTGACTAAATACTTTTTTGCCCCACTGTATGTGGTGTTTTCGCTGTAAAACATTTTAAAAATCTGAAATATTGGCTTTATTCACAAGATCTTTGTCTTTCATTAGCTATCCACCATATATTTCTCTGAAATGTTTTCTGATGTGTAATTAGTAGTTGACGTTGGTGTCTGTATTTTCTCTGGCTACTCCCGTGCGATTTCTGACTGTAGCTATGATGGTAGCAGTAATGTAAAACTGATTTATAGCTAAAATATGCAATTTTTTTGAACAAAACATAGATTTATTGTGTAACATGTTATAGGACTGTCATCTGAGGTAGTTTTTTCTAGGTTATTTAGGTTGGTTTTAGGTTAGTTAGGTTGGCTTGTGCATGCTACTTCATCCTACTTGTGCTGTGAAAAATGTCTGTCCTCTTTTTTATTTGGTGGTGAGCTAACATAAATATATGTGGTGTTTTCTCTGTAAAACATTAAAAAAATCGGACATGTTTGCTGGATTGACAAGATGTTTATCTTTCAAATGCTGTATTGGACTTGTTAATGTGTGAAAGTTAAATATTTAAAAAAAATAGATTTTGAATTTCACGCCCTGCACTTGAGCTGGATGTTGTCAGAGGTGTACCGATATCGGGCTTGCAGCCCTAACAGGTTATTAAAAGAATTGCCTCAGGAATTACACGGCCGATCCATTTCTGGAACACACCCCTATTCACCAACACTCGGCTATTCAATACTGGCAGCTTGGAAGTTCTTATAGGAGCCTATAGTATAGGCCCTGCATGTGTTAGGGGACTAGACAGGTTAATTCCACACATACCAACACTGTATGTACAGAAAGAAAGAAAAAGAAAGAAAGAAAGAAAGGAGAGAAAGAAGGAAAGAAAGAAGGAAAGACAGAAAGAAAGAAAGAAAGAGAAAAAGAAAGAAAGGACGGAGGCGTGGCCACACAGGTTAGAGAGACGGCTCAAGGCAGTGACATGCACAGTTCCTTCAGAATGAATTCACAACTCTTGACTTGTTCCACAAATTTCTTGTGATACAGCCTGAATTTTGAAATGGATTAAATATTTATATGTTTAACCATCTACTGTACACACAATACCCCATAATGACAGAGGGAAAACATGTTTTTTGGACATTTCAGCAAATGTATTGAAAATTAAATACAGAAATATTCACACCCCTGAGTATATACATTGTAGAAGCACCTTTGGCAGCGATGACAGCTCTGAGTCTTTCTGGGTAAGTCTCTAAGAGCTCTGAGTCTTTCTGGGTAAGTCTCTAAGAGCTGTGAGTCTTTCTGGGTAAGTCTCTAAGAGCTGTGAGTCTTTCTGGGTAAGTCTCTAAGAGCTCTGAGTCTTTCTGGGTAAATCGCTAAGAGCTTTCCACACCTGGATTGTACAATATTTGCCCATTTTATTATTTTTTTAATTCTTCAAGCTCTGTGTAATTGGTTGTTGATCATTGCTAAACAACAATTTTCAGGTCTTGCCATAGATTTTTAAGTAGATTTGAGTCAAATCTGTAAGTCGGCCACTCAGGAACATTGACTGTCTTCTGGTAAGCAATTCCAGTGTATATTTGGCCTTGTGTTGTTTTAGGTTATTGTCCTGCTGAAAGGAGAATTCATCTCCCAGTGTCTGGTGGAAAGCAGACTGGACCAGCTGTTCCTCTAGCATTCTCCCTGTGCTAAGCTACATTCTGTTTCTTTTTTATCCTGAAAAACTCCCCAGTCCTTAACGATTGCAAGCATACCCATAACATGATGAAGAAACTACTATGCTTGAAAATATGGAGACTGGTACTCAGTAATGTGTTGTATTTGCCCCAAACATAACACTTTTTGTATTCAGGACAAAAAAAGTGAATTGTTTTGCCACATTTTTTGCAGGATTACTTTAGTGCCTTGTTGCAAACAGGATTCATGTTTTGGAATATTTGTTTTCTGTACAGGCTTCCTCCTTTTCACTCTGTCTTTTAGGTTCGTAATGTGGAGGAACTACAATGTTGTTGATCCATCCTCAGTTTTCTCCTATCACAGCCATTAAACTCTGTAACTGTTTTAATGTCATCATTGGCTTCATGATGAAATCTCTGGTTTCCTTCCTCTCCGGTAACTGAGTTAGGAAGGACGCCTGTGTCTTTGTAGTGACCGGGTGTATTGATACGCCATTCAAAGTGTAAAGAATAACTTCACCATGGTCAAAGGGATATTCAATATGTATTTTAACCCTTCTACCAATAGGTGCCCTTCTTTGTGAGGCAACTATTGGTTTGTGTAGTTGAATCTGTGTTTGACTGCTCAACTGAGGGACTTTATGTAACGGATGTGAAATGGCTAGCTAGTTAGCGGTGGTGCGCGCTAGCAGCCTTTCAGTCGGTTACGTCACTTGCTCTGAAACCTAGAAGTAGTGGTTCCCCTTGCTCTGCAAGGGTCGAGGCTTTTGTGGAGCGATGGGGTCCCTGGTTCGCGCCCGTGTCGGGGCGAGGGGACGGTCTAAAGTTATACTGTTACATGTACACATAATTGTATGTGTGGGGGTACAGCGATGTGGTAGTCATTCAGAAATCATGTTAAACACTATTATTGCACAAAGAGTGAGTCCATGCAACTCAAAATATGTGACTTGTTAAACACATTTTTTACTCCTATAGTTTATTTAGGATTACCATAACATTTACTTTTTCTAAAAACACATTTACATTTAAGTCATTTAGCAGACGCTCTTATCCAGAGCGACTTACAAATTGGTGCATTCACCTTATGATATCCAGTGGAACAACCACTTTGCAATAGTGCATCTAACTCTTTTAAGGGGGGGGGGGGGGGGGGGGGTTAGAAGGATTACTTTATCCTATCCTAGGTACACAATTCCACTTTGACATTATAGGGGTATTGTGTGTAGATCGGTTAACAGAACAATCTCAGCAGAATCCATTTTAAATCCAGCCTGTAACCCAACAAAACGTGGATAAAGGAGTGTGAATCCTTTCTGACGGCTCTGTAACTTTACCCGTAAACACACAACCAGTACCCGTCATTCACACTACGAATCATAAAACAGCCGTCCCTGTGAATGCCACTGCCTACATTGATATTTACTCTAGACTTGAAATATTACGATCCCCGGAGCGTGACTGTTTATTTAATCTTAATTTATTCCTAATTATTCACTAATTAATGCGAGAGAAATGCCTATTGGTTAATTCAACATATTGTGTATTTGCTGAGTCCCGGAGCTAGAGAAGCATTTCCACAACTTTCACTATGTCTGCCTTCTGTCCCGGACCTGAGGGGTACTAGCATGTCTGCCTGGTGTGTGTGTGTGTGTGTTTATGTGTGTGTGTGTGTGTGTGTGTTTATGTGTGTGTTTATGTGTGTGTGTGTGTGTGTGTGTGTTTATGTGTTTATGTGTGTGTTTATGTGTGTGTTTGTGAGTATATGTGTGTTTATGTGTGTGAGTTTATGTGTGTTTATGTGTGTGTGTGTGTGTGTGTGTGTGTGTGTGTGTGTGTGTGTGTGTGTGTGTGTGTGTGTGTGTCTGCCGTCTGTCCAGCTCCTGCAGAAGATAGTGACCAACCACACACCATCACCACACACCATCACCACACACCATCACCACAAACCATCACCATGCACCATCACCATGCACCATCACCACACACCATCACCATGCACCATCACCACGCACCATCACCACGCACCATCACCACAAACCATCACCACGCACCATCACCACGCACCATCACCACCACGCACCATCACCACGCACCATCACCACAAACCATCACCACACACCATCACCACAAACCATCACCACAAACCATCACCACGCACCATCACCACACACCATCACCACAAACCATCACCACACACCATCACCACGCACCATCACCACCACGCACCATCACCACCACGCACCATCACCACGCACCAGGCACCATCACCATCACCACGCACCATCACCACACACCATCACCACAAACCATCACCACACACCATCACCACGCACCATCACCACCACGCACCATCACCACCACGCACCATCACCACGCACCAGGCACCATCACCACGCACCATCACCACGCACCATCACCACGCACCATCACCACCACACACCATCACCACCACCACCATCACCACCACCATCACCACGCACCACCACCACGCACCATCACCACCACGCACCATCACCACGCACCATCACCACGCACCATCACCACGCACCATCACCACGCACCATCACCACACACCACCCACCATCACCAGGCACCATCACCAGGCACCATCACCCACGCACCATCACCCACGTACCATCACCCACGTACCATCACCCACGCACCATCACCACGCACCATCACCACGCACCATCCCCACACACCATCACCACACACCATCACCACAAACCATCACCACACACCATCACCACCACACACCACTATAGCCTCCAGCTCAGCATCTGTAAAAAAACAGCCATGACTTTGGAAGAACACTATAGTGTAGATGCTTCATTGATAACAACTATTTAAAATTAAAAAAAATTCAGAAGATGCTTTTATCCAAAGCAACATACAGTCATGCGTGCATACATTTAGTGGTCCTGGGAATCGTACCCACAACCCTGCCGTTAAAAGCATTGTGCCCTATTAAAGCTCTGTGCCAAAGTCATATAACCATCGGAAATGAATACCAAGAGTTTAAGGTAATAAGGTGTAGGCTTGATAAGATTCTTTACGATGCAAACCACTGACTGCATGTGTCTGCCGTTCAAATGCAACACCTCACAGCCTCTTTCTCCTTTGAGGTGTTGATCGTCTTGTACATCAAAGAACATCTACACGCCAACTAGAGTCTAGCCTACAGGCTACAGTAGACTAAAGAAGGCCACAGTAGGCTAAAGAAGGCCACAGTAGGCTAAAGAAGGCCACAGTAGACTAAAGAAGACCACAGTAGACTAAAGAAGGTCACAGAAGGTCACAGTAGATTAAAGAAGGCTACAGAAGGCTACAATAGGCTATAACAATGCTATATAATGCTATAGTAGACTACAGTATGATATAGAATGCTATAGTAGACTACAGTATGATATAGAATGCTATAGTAGACTACAGTAGGATATATAATGCTATAGTAGATTACAGTAGGATACAGAATGCTATAGTAGATTACAGTAGGATACAGAATGCTATAGTAGATTACAGTAGGATACAGCATGCTATAGTAGACTACAGTAGGATACAGAATGCTATAGTAGATTACAGTAGGATACAGAATGCTATAGTAGATTACAGTACGATATAGTAGGCTCCAGCTCCTCTGTAAATCACCCTGTCATCAGCCTAACTAGGTCCTATAACAGCAAGGTAAAACTGTCACCACAAACAGCAACGTAAAACTGTCACCACACTGCTGAAGATAGCGGGACCAGGCACAGGACAGAAGAGGAGATGAGGTGGGAGCGGTCGGGGAGGAGAGCAGAGGGTGAACAAAAACGTGCTATCAAATGCTTCTCTGCTTCACTCAGCCAGCATAGCAAATTCCCCTACGCTTACAAATGGCTTAACTCAGTCCGCGCCTCACCGTTTTGTTTTGTTTTAAACCACTTACAATAACATATGTCTTCTTCACAAGAGACTGGTGTCGGATACGGTGTGTGGCGTGCTGGTATTGAACTTTCATCTCGACACGGAGACATCCGCTATAAGTGTCGCTTTTTCATTCATGGCACCGGGACATCGGTTCCGCTCGTGCGCCAGCATGTGTTCTGCCCCGTGAATTTACAATCGGTCATGAAATTACCGGAGAGGTGCAGGAGACAAACAAACAATCAGACCCCTGTAGCCTACACACGAGTCACCCTCGCACACACACACACGCAACGTGTCAGCAGCATTACTAATGTAGCTGTAATGTCACGGGACTGCTTGGATTGTTTACTGGTAAATTGAGATGGAACGAACCGAACCGAACCGATCATCGTAGATCGATTAATCGTTTTATAAACGGAGTCCCTCTCCTCTATAACCTTGAACCGATAATTGATGAAGATTGATGGAAAATAGTACCTCGTAGAGAATAACAAACGACTGCGTAATACGGACAGGCTAATGGTTTGGCAAAAAGACAGCCATAAAGAACGTGTCAGATGTACTTAGACCGAATACATTTACCATCCATCAATGCCACAATGCCTTATGTTATGTGATTGTGAACATAAAGGTCTTTACATAAGGAGTCCATCTTTCAGAACAACGCAGTGAAGTTGAACCAGGGCCATACGATAATAATATACATTGAACTCACCAATGAAGGTAAATCCAGCGAGGAACAGCCAGCAGAGCATCACCAACGTGGCCGCGCTGTATCTCGCGCGGACAAAGGGAGTCAGGTGTAACGGCATCATTCTCTGCTGTAAGCCGCTCGCACTTCTCCGGTTTAACTTTCAAAAGACAAAGAGCAGTGATAAATGAGCAGTAGTAGTAGCCCGGATTTGTGTGTCCGGTTGTTTTATTCTCCGGGCGTCTCTTTACGCCGTTAGTAAGCGCCTCTGCATCAAAGTCCAGTTGGCTCAGTAGCAGCAGCACGCATCCTCCGGGTCCACTACCTTGGCCATTACATTGGTATCCCCGCAGCGCGTCTTGGTTGCTAGAAACAACGCAGCATCACAGGTGTGGTAAACACACTCAGCTCTGCTTTCTTCCTCCCTTCGCTGTTTCCCTCTCTCTCTCTCTATTTTCTCCTCTTTGCTGTTTCCCTCTCTCTCCTCTTCTCTTCTCTGTTTCCGTATCTTTCCAAAGCCGCTATCCGTTTAGAATGCAGAAGCAGTGCAGCGGTAGAATGAGATCTACGCCTCGGTTGTGTTCTCTTCTATCCTCCTTGGGAACGAACACCTGCAACCGACAGGGAAATAGTATATATTGGCATTAGAGTATCAACATCTGCTTCCACAGCAATGCAGGAGTGGAAGAGAGTGAAAGAGGTACAGGAGAGTGAGCGAAGCGGAGTGCCAAAACCAGGAGTGTATTCCGTCAACGTCCGGAATGGAATGGAGTGACTTTAGGAGACCTATAATTCCCTCTTCTGTAATACAAGGAATTAGGATTGTACTCTGATATTATCAGCCTCATCAACACCATTTAAACCTACAGGATTGTACTGTGAAATTATCAGCCTCATCAACACCATTTAAACATACAGGATTGGACTGTGAAATTATCAGCCTCATCAACACCATTTAAACATACAGGATTGTACTCTGATATTATCAGCCTCATCGACACCATTTAAACCTACAGGATTGTACTGTGACATTATCAGCCTCATCAACACCATTTAAACCTACAGGTATGTTGATGATACATTGTCTTCAGGAAGTATTCATTCCCCTTGACCTTTTCCAAATGTTGTTGTGTTACAGCCTGAATTCAAAATAGATTAAATTGATGTTGTTTTCTCTCTCTACACACAATACCCCATAATGACAGAGTGAAAACATGTTTTTAGAAAATATTGCTAATTTATTGAAAATGAAATACATAAATACATAATTTGTCTCAATACTTTGTATTTGGCAGAGATTGCAGCTTTGAGTCATCTTGGGTATGTCTGTATCAGCTTTGAGTCATCTGGATTTGGGATTTTCTCCCATTATTCCTCGCAGATTTTCTCAAGCTCTGTTCAATTAGATGGGTAGCAGCGGTGAACAGCAATCTTCAAGTCTTTCCACATATTTTCAATGGGATTCAAGTCTAGGCTTTGGCAGGGCCACTCACTCTTGTTCTGAAGCCATTGTCCTGATGGAACGTACATCTTTGCCCCAGTCTAAGGTTGTTTGCACTCTGAAGCAGGTTCTCATCAATGATTTGCCTGTATTTGGCTCCATTCATTGTTCCCTCTGTCCTTACCAGTCTCGCAATCCCCTGCCACTGAAAAACATGTCCATAGCATAATGCTGTCACCACCATACTTCACGGTAGGGATGGTGTTAGACAGGTGATGAGCTGTGCCTGGTTTTCTTCAGACATAGCTCTTTGCATTCAGGCCAAAGAGTTAAATGTTTGTCTCATCAGACCACATAAACTTTTGCCTTATGATCTCAGAGTCTTTCACGTCCCTTTTTGCAAACTTCAGGTGTGCTGTCATGTGCCTTTTTCTCAGGAGTGGCTTCCTTCTGGTCACTCTCCCATAAAGCCCAGATTGGTGAATTGCTGTAGAGACTATTGGCCTTCTGGCAGGTTCTCCCATCTCAGCTGAGGAACTCTGTAGTTCTGTCACAGTGGTCAATGGGTTCTTGGTCACCTCCCTGACCAAGGTCCTTCTTGCCCGGTTGCTCAGTTTGGTCGGACGTCCAGCTCTAGGCAGCTCTAGTTTGGTCGGACGTCCAGCTCTAGGCAGAGTCTGGGTCACACCCTGATCTGTTTCATCTGTCTTTGTGCTTGTCTCCACCCCCCACCAGGTGTCTCACATCTCCCTCCATTATCCCCTGTGTATTTATACCTGTGTTCTCTGTTTGTCTGTTGCCAGTTCATTTTGTTCATTAAGCCTACCAGCGTTTTCCCCCTTGCTCCTGTCTGTTTCTAGGCCCTGTTTTCTGGTTTTCACGGTTTTAACCACCCTGCCTGCCCTGACCCTGAGCCTGACCCTGACCCTGACCCTGCCGTTCTGTACCTTGTCACACCACCCTGGATAGTTGACCTCTGCCTGCCCTGACCCTGAGCCTGCCTGCCCTGACCCTGAGCCTGCCTGCCGTTCTGTACCTTGTCACACCACCCTGGATAGTTGACCTCTGCCTGCCCTGACCCTGAGCCTGCCTGCCGTTCTGTACCTTGTCACACCACCCTGGATAGTTGACCTCTGCCTGCCCTGACCCTGAGCCTGCCTGCCGTTCTGTACCTTGTCACACCACCCTGGATAGTTGACCTCTGCCTGCCCTGACCCTGAGCCTGCCTGCCGTTCTGTACCTTGTCACACCACCCTGGATAGTTGACCTCTGCCTGCCCTGACCCTGAGCCTGGCTGCCGTTCTGTACCTTGTCACACCACCCTGGATAGTTGACCTCTGCCTGCCCTGACCCTGAGCCTGGCTGCTGTTCTGTACCTTGTCACACCACCCTGGATAGTTGACCTCTGCCTGCCCTGACCCTGAGCCTGCCTGCTGTTCTGTACCTTGTCACACCACCCTGGATAGTTGACCTCTGCCTGCCCTGACCCTGAGCCTGCCTGCTGTTCTGTACCTTGTCACACCACCCTGGATAGTTGACCTCTGCCTGCCCTGACCCTGAGCCTGCCTGCCCTGACCCTGAGCCTGCCTGCCCTGACCCTGAGCCTGCCGTTCTCTACCTTGTCACACCACCCTGGATAGTTGAACTCTGCATGCCCTGACCCTGAGCCTGCGTGCTGTTCTGTACCTTGTCACACCACCCTGGATAGTTGACCTCTGCCTGCCCTGACCCTGAGCCTGCCTGCCGTTCTGTACCTTGTCACACAACACTGCATAGTTGACCTCTGCCTGCCCTGACCCTGAGACTGCCTGCCGTTCTGTACCTTATGGACTCTGATCTGGATTACTGACCTCTGCCTGCCCTTGACCTGTATTTTTTGCCTGAACCCTGTTTTAGTAATACACTTTTGTTGCTTCGACAGTGTCTGCATCTGGGTCTTCCCTAAAATGTGAAAGTCTGGTTAGTTCCATATTTTTTCAATTTCCCAGAGATGGAGACCACTGTGCTCATGGAAACTTTCAATACTCTAGAAACTGTTTTATACCCTTCTCCAGATATACGACTGTCACGGCTCTCGTTGGTGGTATGAAGAGTGGACCAAAGCGCAGCGAGGAAAGTGTTCATGATATTTATTTACAAGAAATACTCAAACAAAATGAACAAATCCAAAAACGAAAGTGCACAGTTCCGTCCCTCCCTCCCTCCCTCCCTCCCTCCCTCCCTCCCTCCCTCCCTCCCTCCTCTCCCTCTACCCCCTGCACAGACACTAAAACAGAAAATAACACCCCACAAAACCCAAACGGAAAATCATAACTTATATATGATCTTCAATCAGAGACAACGATAGACATCTGCCTCTGATTGGGAACCACACTCGGCAAAACAACAAAGAAATAGAAAGCATAGATTTTCCCACCCGAGTCACACCCTGACCCAACCAAACATAGAGAATAAATAAGGATCTCTAAGACGTGACAACGACTCATCACAATTCTGTCTGAGATCTAAGGACAGTTCCATGGACATCCTGGTATAGTTCCTGCTCTGTCAACTGTGGGACTTTATATAGACAGGTGTGTTTCTTTCTAAATCATGTCCAATCAATTGAATTGGCCACAAGGTGGACTCAAATCAAGTTGTTGTGACACCTCAAGGATGATCAAAGGAAATTGGATGCAACTGAACTCAATTTGGAATGTCATAGCAAAGGGTGTGAATTCTTATGTTTCAAATGTATTAAGAAGGAAAGAAATTCCACAAATTAACTTTTAACAAGGCACACCTGTTCATTGAAATGCATTCCAGGTGACTACCTCATGAAGCTGGTTGAGAGAATGCCACGAGTCTGCAAAGTTGTCATCAAGGCAAAGGGTGGCTACTTTGAAGAATCTCAAATATAAAATATATTATTATTTGTTTAAAACTTTTTTGGTTACGACATGACTCCATATGTGTTAATTCATAGTTTTGATGACTTCACTATTATTCTACAATGTAGAAAATAGAAAAAAATTAAGAAAAACCCTTGAATTGGTAGCTGTGTCCAAATGTTTAACTGGTACATTATGTATATACACTACCGTTCAAAAGTTTGGGGTCACTTAGAAATGTCCTTGTTTTTGAAAGAAAGCACTTTTTTTTGTCCATTAAAATAACATCAAATTGATCAGAAATACAGTGTAGACATTGTTAATAATGTAAATGACTATTGTAGCTGGAAACGGCAGATTATTTATGGAATATCTACATAGGCATACAGAGGCCCATTATCAGCAACCATCACTCCTGTGTTCCAATGGCACGTTGTGTTAGCTAATCCAAGTTTAGCATTTTAAAAGGCTAATTGATCATTAGAAAACCCTTTTGCAATTATGCTGGCACAGCATAAAACTGTTGTTCTGATTAAAGAAGCAATAAAACTGGCCTTCTTTAGACTAGTTGAGTATCTGGAGCAACAGCATTTGTGGGTTTGAGGCTCAAAATGGCCAGAAACAAAGAACTTTCTTCTGAAACGCATCAGTCTAATCTTATTCTGAGAAATGAAAGCTATTGCATGTGAGAAATTGCCAAGAAACTGAAGATCTCGTACAACACGGTGTACTACTCCCTTCAAGGAACAGTGCAAACTGTCTCTAACCAGAATAGAAAGAGGAGTGGGAGGCCCCGGTGCACAACTGAGCCAGAGGACATTATTATAAGCCGTCCTGCCCTCAGCAGCCTCCTGTGTGTTCGACATGGTCTTATGCTGAACCACACTGGCTGCGTTTACACAGGAAGTCCAATTCTGATATTCTTACCGCTAATTGGTCTTAATCCCATCAGATGTTTTTTTTCTTCCAGAACTGATCTGATTGGTCAAAAGACCAAATAGTGAGAGAGAAAAAAAAGATCCGAATTGGGATTCAGTACACTGGCAATTGTGTTCGGCCCGGTGGGTTTGGGAGGCTGAGACTCTTTGTGATTACGGCAATGGGCTTGTCCCGTCTGCGGTGGACGGACAGCTGGATAAGACTCTGACGAAAGTGACGGCTTCCAACGACTGTTTTGGTCCCTCTCCCAGAAGATGTTGCCGGTACTGAACGTCTCCTGGAAAGGAAGGGATGTATGGTAACTCGTCTTTGTTGGTAAATGTAATGGGACCCGGCTAGCGTGTTGTTTAGGGACAATGAGGGGACTTTGGGAGCTGCTTTTGAGAGGAAAGATCAGGCAACAAAGTGAGGGGGCTCAGGGGGCTGGTGAAGGTGTGAAAAAGGAAGGCAGTTCCTGCACAGTACAAATTGTTGTGCAAGGGAGATTGAGATGAAATGGCTCTCGTACACAATAATACATGTATTGTCTTAGCACAACCCAGCACTGCTAAAACTCCCTTTCTCATCTCAAAGTCTCTAAACCTCCCCCAGCTCATTGACTTTGACGGATCATTCCTGTCAATAGTAGCACTTTGCAGGGGATTGTTGTAGACATGTCTTTGTAATGTGTTTTGAGAATCTGCAGAGAGAAGAATGAGACGGTTGTGTACATTACTGTTGTAGTCTCGATTTTATACATTCCAGTGTCCCTTGCTGGAAGGACTCCAGATGACCTGAGTTTTACAGCAGGACACTGTGGAATGGCTCCAGATTACCTGAGTTTTACAGCAGGACACTGTGGAAGGACTCCAGATAACCTGAGTTTTACAGCAGGACACCTTCGAAGGACTCCCGATAACCTGAGTTTTACAGCAGGACACCTTCGAAGGACTCCAGATAACCTGAGTTTTACAGCCGGACACCTTCGAAGGACTCCCGATAACCTGAGTTTTACAGCAGGACACCTTCGAAGGACTCCCGATAACCTGAGTTTTACAGCAGGACACTGTGGAAGGACTCCAGATAACCTGAGTTTTACAGCAGGACACTGTGGAATGGCTCCAGATGACCTGAGTTTTACAGCAGGACACTGTGGAAGGACTCCCGATAACCTGAGTTTTACAGCAGGACACCTTCGAAGGACTCCCGATAACCTGAGTTTTACAGCAGGACACTGTGGAAGGACTCCAGATAACCTGAGTTTTACAGCAGGACACTGTGGAAGGACTCAAGATAACCTGAGTTTTACAGCAGGACACTGTGGAAGGACTCCAGATAACCTGGGTTTTACAGCAGGACACTGTGGAAGGACTCCAGATAACCTGAGTTTTACAGCAGGACACCTTCGAAGGACTCCCGATAACCTGAGTTTTACAGCAGGACACTGTGGAAGGACTCCAGATAACCTGAGTTTTACAGCAGGACACTGTGGAATGGCTCCAGATGACCTGAGTTTTACAGCAGGACACTGTGGAAGGACTCCCGATAACCTGAGTTTTACAGCAGGACACCTTCGAAGGACTCCCGATAACCTGAGTTTTACAGCAGGACACTGTGGAAGGACTCCAGATAACCTGAGTTTTACAGCAGGACACTGTGGAAGGACTCAAGATAACCTGAGTTTTACAGCAGGACACTGTGGAAGGACTCCAGATAACCTGAGTTTTACAGCAGGACACTGTGGAAGGACTCCAGATAACCTGAGTTTTACAGCAGGACACTGTGGAAGGACTCCAGATAACCTGAGTTTTACAGCAGGACACTGTGGAAGGACTCCAGATAACCTGAGTTTTACAGCAGGACACTGTGGAAGGACTCCAGATAACCTGAGTTTTACAGCAGGACACTGTGGAAGGACTCCAGATAACCTGAGTTTTACAGCAGGACACTGTGGAAGGACTCCAGATAACCTGAGTTTTACAGCAGGACACTGTGGAAGGACTCCAGATAACCTGAGTTTTACAGCAGGACACTGTGGAAGGACTCCAGATAACCTGAGTTTTACAGCAGGACACTGTGGAAGGACTCCAGATAACCTGAGTTTTACAGCAGGACACTGTGGAATGGCTCCAGATTACCTGAGTTTTACAGCAGGACACTGTGGACTCCAGATAACCTGAGTTTTATAGCAGGACACTGTGGACTCCAGATTACCTGAGTTTTACAGCAGGACACTAACCCAATAACACAAACCCTACCCAAGTCATGTTTATCCCATGCTTACTGTAAATTGAGCTATCTTAGCAGTCAGCTTGTAAATATTTTGGCCAACTTACCTTCACCTTGTGCAGAGCTAGGGGGTTAGACGCTCATGTTGGTGGAATCAGATTCTGTACCACCTACGACAAAATCAATAACTAATACACAATCTAACCTTCCCACTAATTGTATTGAGATCTTGATTACTGTGTGTTCGTCGTTCAAAGTGAACAACACCCTTATTCGAGTTTGTGAGCACTACCTTGTGGGAGTTATATGCATTCACAATGAATGCTGGACTTTGTGGTTCACTATGAGCAGACGACTAAACAGGAAGTGGAAACTTCCTGGTTCTACCAGTGAAATGAAAGTGTGCTAGTTGTAGCTTGATGTTTATGATAAAAACATCAAGCTGTTAATATATTAATGACTATATGACGTGGCAGAGCCAGGGTGAAATTCCCCTTTAATATATTAATGACTATATGACGTGGCAGAGCCAGGGTGAAATTCCCCTTTAAGTAAAAATACTTTAAAGTACTATCTATGTAGTTTTTTGGGGGGGAGGTATCTTTACTTTACTGTTTCATGTAGGTATTTTTTACTCAATACATTTATCCAGACACCCAACTAAACACAAATGCTTTGTTTGTAAATTATGTCTGAGTGTTGGAGTGTGCTTCTGGCTTTCTGTAAATAAAATAAAAACATGAAAATTGTGCAGTTTGGTTTGAAATTAATTATACTTTTTGATACATAAGTAAAACATTTTCAATACCTTTTGTAATTTTAGTATGTATAAAACCCAAATACTTTTCCTCAAGTAGTATTTTACTGGGTGACTTTCACTTTAACTTGAGTCTTTTTCTTTTAAGGTATCTATACTTTTACTCAAGTATGACAATTGGGTACTTTTCAATGGGGTACTTTTCAATGGGGTACTTTTCAATGGGGTACTTTTCAATGGGGTACTTTTCAATGGGGTACTTTTCCCACCACTGCCTGTAATCCTTAAACATCAAAACACAGGGGTAGATTATCATATTTGGTTCTGCAGATATTAAGGAAATTAAGGAAAATACGTCATCCGGCTACGGCAGAACAGAAAAATGTCCGGCCATAGCCCACATTAGGTGTTTTTTTTGCGAAAATATTCAGGGCCCCAAACTGTACACAAGTTTCATGCTTTTATGAAAAAAAAGTGTGCATCCTTTTCACATATTACCAAAATGACAAAATCTACATGAGATTTAAAAAAAAAGAGTACACGTTTGGTTCAGGCATCATTCTATATAGGCCATGTTGGACCTGCACGAGCAGCGCTCGGGGAACGGAACCAATAAACAGAGGAGGAAAGTAAGTAGGCTACTCACAATAAGAAGGAAAATAACAGTCTGGAGATACACAAGCAAACTACAGGACTTGATAGCAATACGGGAAGCAATAATTGGAGCTTAAACAACATTACAATCTCTAGAAAAAATGAAGCCATGTGTGCCCCGAACCATAATGCTGTGATTCAGTCTATGAAATTATTTTAAAAGCACACGAGAGAGAGAGAGACAGAGAGAGGGAGAGAGAGACAGAGAGAGAGACAGACAGACATAGAGAGAGAGACAGACAGACATAGAGAGAGAGAGAGACAGAGAGAGAGAGATAGACAGAGAGAGAGAGAGAGAGACAGAGAGAGACAGACAGACAGACAGAGACAGAGAGAGAGACAGACAGAGAGCGAGAGAGAGAGAGACAGAGACAGACAGAGAGACAGAGACAGAGACAGAGACAGAGACAGAGAGAGAGACAGAGAGACAGACATAGAGAGAGAGAGACAGAGAGAGAGAGAGAGACAGAGAGAGACAGAGAGAGACAGAGAGAGAGAGAGACAGAGAGAGAGAGAGAGACAGAGAGAGACAGAGAGAGAGAGAGAGACAGAGAGAGACAGAGAGAGAGAGACAGAGAGAGACAGAGAGAGAGAGAGAGACAGAGAGAGACAGAGAGAGAGAGACAGAGACAGACATAGAGAGAGAGACAGAGACAGACAGAGAGAGAGAGACAGAGAGAGACAGAGAGAGACAGAGAGAGAGAGACAGACAGACAGAGAGAGACAGAGAGAGAGACAGAGAGAGAGACAGAGAGAGACAGAGAGAGAGAGCGGGGCTCTGGTTTGCGCGCCAAAAAGAAAAGGCTCTTTCAATAGCTTATATTTTCTTAGTAAAGGAGTACGCTACTGCTACTCTCTGTTCATCATATATGCATTGTGTCCCGCCACCCACCACCCGCCAACCCCTCTTTTACGCTACTGCTACTCTCTGTTCATCATATATGCACAGTCACTTTAACCATATCTACATGTACATACTACCTCAATCAGCCTGACTAACCGGTGTCTGTATGTGGCCTCGCTACTGTTATTTTCAAATGTATTTTTACTGTTGTCTAATTTCTTTACTTACCTACACACACACCCACACACACACAGCTTTTTTTTTCTCGCACTATTGGATAGAGCCTGTAAGTAAGCATTTCACTGTAAGGTCTACACCTGTTGTATTCGGCACACGTGACAAATAAACTTTGATTTGATTTGAGTAGACTTCATTTGGGTTTAAGAAACTGTCCGCATGGGGCGTTATAATTCACGGAGCTGTTGTCTATCTAATGCCATCTCTGTTATCTCCAACCAACACACCTAATGAATTCACCCGATTGACTGAAGCTTCTATTGTTGAAAACAGACAGCTGAGCTGAGGTTTTATCGCTATGTTCCTGGTTGCGTTTACACAGGAAGTCCAATTCTGATATTCTTACCGCTAATTGGTCTTAATCCCATCAGATGTTTTTTTTCTTCCAGAACTGATCTGATTGGTCAAAAGACCAAATAGTGAGAGAGAGAAAAAAAAGATCCGAATTGGCATTCAGTACACTGGCAATTGTGTTCGGCCCGGTGGGTTTGGGAAGCTGAGACTCTTTGTGATTACGGCAATGGCCTTGTCCCGTCTGCGGTGGACGGACAGCTGGGTAAGACTCTGACGAAAGTGACGGCTTCCAACGACTGTTTTGGTCCCTCTCCCAGAAGATGTTGCCGGTACTGAACGTCTCCTGGAAAGGAAGGGATGTATGGGTTCTTTACTACCATCGTGTACGTTCCCTCCCAGAGACACATCCACCCAATACCCACTGGAACGGTGTCTTCAACATATTACTGGTTAATAACGTGTATTCAGTATCGGTTCATTAGATGGTTCAGTGTTGGCAGATGATGTTCCCTCTAGTCTAGATGGACAACAGCTATAATAGGCACTAAAGCAGACGTGCCAAACTCATTTTGCCCTGGGGGGTTGGGGTGGGGGGGGGCGCATTCAGTATTCAACGAGGTCTGGAGGGCCGCACTGAAAACGGACTATATATCCTCTCTGTCAAAATGTGTATAAAAATAGTCCTCTAGACCCAGAACGGACCAGTTTGGTGGGTATTGGGGGCACGCTTTCCTTCACGGGATCTCCAATGCTTTTTATTTGTTTATTTTGTTTGTTTACGAAGGATCCCCGTTAGAGACATCCTGTTACGTTACATTATCGCCACCAGCCAATTAGCTGAGAGAATCTAGTTCTCCTTTATAACACACTAGACTCCTTGACTAAATAGATCACACAGTCTGGCTCTGAACAATCTGTCTCGTCCCTACTGTATTACTCATGGTGTGTGTGTGTGTGTGCGTGTGTACTCAGCATTTCCTGATTGGTACGTGAGGGTTGTCTGGCTGGCAGGCCCAGTGATTTGTGTTGTTTTGTATTGGTATTTATTATGAATCCCCATTAGTTCCTGCCAAGGCAGCAGCTACTCTTCCTGGGGTTTATTATGGATCCCCATTTAGTTCCTGCCAAGGCAGCAGCTTCTCTTCCTGGGGTTTATTATGGATCCCCATTTAGTTCCAGCCATGGCAGCAGCTACTCTTCCTGGGGTTTATTATGGATCCCCATTTAGTTCCAGCCATAACAGCAGCTACTCTTCCTGGTGTTCAGCTAAATTAAATTCAGTTATGTACAATTAAAAATATTACATTTCTTTTCATGACACTTTTCACAACACATTAAGTGTGTTCCCACAGGCCACTACTCGATTCAATATCTACAATACAAAATCCATGTGTCCGTGCCCGTGTGTCCGTGCCCGTGTGTCCGTGCCCGTGTGTCCGTGCCCGAGTGTCCGTGCCCGTGTGTCCGTGCCCGAGTGTCCGTGCCCGTGTGTCCGTGCCCGTGTGTCCGTGCCCGTGTGTCCGTGCCCGTGTGTCCGTGCCCGAGTGTCTCTTCACAGGCCCTGCTGTTCCATAAGGTGTATTTGCGTCTATTTCTGCTTGTGGAACAGATTTACATGTAGACACGTATCTGGTAGTAAAGACTATGGGCTTGAGTTTCAAGTTTGGGAAGTTTACAATTTATCATTTATACCTATCTGTGTGCTCGTTAGGATTTTCATATGGGCATTTCTTTGGAAGAGTTTAATTTGAATAATAACGTTTTTGTTTATCAAAATCCTTGTCACGTGGTTAACCCTCTGAGAGCGCCGGCCTCTCCCTCTGAGAGCGCCGGCCTCTCCCTCAGAGCGCCGGCCTCTCCCTCTGAGAGCGCCAGCCTGCCTCTGAGAGCGCCAGCCTGCCTCTGAGAGCTCCAGCTTTCCTTTGAGATCACCAGCTTTCCCCGCACTTAATCATAAGCTCAGATGCTCAACAGTTGTTACATCCCAGAGCCCAACTCAAGAAAGGACCTGATTTATGAATGCATATACAGTTACAGCTGTTTGAAAAAGGAGTGCAAGATCGAGCAAGAAATCGGCAAACATTTGAGATTTGATTAACCGTTGTCAAGTCCTAGGTGATGGAGATCAGATCCATCCCATTCCCCTGAAACACACACACACACACACACTTGTCCCCCGTTGTGACCATTTTCCCAAGCATCTCTGTGCAGTCAGACCTTTGATTATTTTGTGCCACAATAATATGCCCCCTCACTGATTGTCCTAGTGTGACCCCCCCCCCCCCCCTCCATAGGTTACTGCAGCTAGTGTTGCCAGCACTGCCACTACCTGGGTGGGGCCCCCCCACCGGAATCCCCACCGGCTAGGTACAAAGTCGTCAAGGTTCTCATTAGCAGCTTTGAGAATTTCCTTGTATATTATCAGGGTCCTCTGGCTATGTAGGACCGACCCTGCCAGGCAGGATCAGAACCTTGAGGGGTCTTTGTAGAGGACCAACCCTGCCAGGCTCAGAACCTTGAGGGGGCTTTGTAGAGGACCAACCCTGCCAGGCTCAGAACCTTGAGGGGGCTTTGTAGAGGACCAACCCTGCCAGGCTCAGAACCTTGAGGGGGCTTTGTAGAGGACCAACCCTGCCAGGATCAGAACCTTGAGGTTGGTGGCGCTGCTCTAGTAGTCTCTGACCACATTCATCTTTCTGTTTTGGCTGCATACAGGCAGCTTACAGCAGGCCCACAAAACAGATAGGGACATTTCTCTAGTGTCTGGGTCGTTCAGGTGGGTGTCTAAGGTATAGTATAAGGTATACCTCTGATAACCAGGTGGTGAATCGCATCTCTGCATGTCTGGCAGACATATCAGTGTGGATGACGGATCACCACCTCAAGCTGAACCTCGGCAAGACGGAGCTGCTCTTCCTCCCGGGGAAGGACTGCCCGTTCCATGATCTCGCCATCACGGTTGACAACTCCATTGTGTCCTCCTCCCAGAGTGCTAAGAACCTTGGCGTGATCCTGGACAACACCCTGTCGTTCTCAACTAACATCAAGGCGGTGACCCGTTCCTGTAGGTTCATGCTCTACAACATTCGCAGAGTACGACCCTGCCTCACGCAGGAAGCGGCGCAGGTCCTAATCCAGGCACTTGTCATCTCCCGTCTGGATTACTGCAACTCGCTGTTGGCTGGGCTCCCTGCCTGTGCCATTAAACCCCTACAACTCATCCAGAACGCCACAGCCCGTCTGGTGTTCAACTTTCCCAAGTTCTCTCACGTCACCCCGCTCCTCCGCTCTCTCCACTGGCTTCCAGTTGAAGCTCGCATCCGCTACAAGACCATGGTGCTTGCCTACGGAGCTGTGAGGGGAACGGCACCTCCGTACCTTCAGGCTCTGATCAGGCCCTACACCCAAACAAGGGCACTGCGTTCATCCACCTCTGGCCTGCTCGCCTCCCTACCTCTGAGGAAGTACAGTTCCCGCTCAGCCCAGTCAAAACTGTTCGCTGCTCTGGCACCCCAATGGTGGAACAAACTCCCTCACGACGCCAGGTCAGCGGAGTCAATCACCACCTTCCGGAGACACCTGAAACCCCACCTCTTTAAGGAATACCTAGGATAGGATAAAGTAATCCTTCTAACCCCCCCCCCTTAAAAGAGTTAGATGCACTATTGTAAAGTGGTTGTTCCACTGGATATCATAAGGTGAATGCACCAATTTGTAAGTCGCTCTGGATAAGAGCGTCTGCTAAATGACTTAAATGTAATGTAAAATGTATAGGGTTGTGGACAGTTCCATCATGATGGGACAATAAATAAATAAAATAAGATTTATAATTCATTTTTAAAAATGCATAACCCACATCTGCGCAAAATTGAAGGCTCTCTCTTACAACCCGTGCTCACAGACACACATAGGATCTGGAATATATGCAACCATTTCCTTTCTCAAACACTTAACGCCTACACTTTACCAAACACCAAACACACACACACACAACACCTTCCATCAAAACACATCCACACTGTGACATTTAAGTCTTCTGCTTTTATTTCCACCATGTTGAATGAGTACTTTTGGGTTACAATTAGGTATATTTGTTCCTCTCGCTAATAAAACAGACCGTTCCTCTCGCTAATAAAACCTACCGCTCCTCTCGCTAATAAAACCCTACCGATCCTCTCGCTAATAAAACCTACCGCTCCTCTCGCTAACAAAACCCTACCGTTCCCCTCGCTAGTAAACCCTACCGTTCCTCTCGCTAATAAAACCTACCTATCCTCTCGCTAATAAAACCTACCGCTCCTCTCGCTAATAAAACCTACCGCTCCTCTCGCTAATAAAACCTACCGTTCCTCTCGCTAATAAAACCTACCGTTCCTCTCGCTAATAAAACCTACCGTTCCTCTCGCTAATAAAACCTACCTATCCTCTCGCTAATAAAACCCTACCGCTCCTCTCGCTAATAAAACCCTACCGCTCCTCTCGCTAATAAAACCCTACCGCTCCTCTCGCTAATAAAACCCTACCGCTCCTCTCGCTAATAAAACCCTACCGCTCCTCTCGCTAATAAAACCTACCGTTCCTCGCTAATAAAACCTACCGTTCCTCTCGCTAATAAAACCTACCGTTCCTCTCGCTAATAAAACCTACCGCTCCTCTCGCTAACAAAACCCTACCGTTCCCCTCGCTAGTAAACCCTACCGTTCCTCTCGCTAATAAAACCTACCTATCCTCTCGCTAATAAAACCTACCGCTCCTCTCGCTAATAAAACCTACCGCTCCTCTCGCTAATAAAACCTACCGTTCCTCTCGCTAATAAAACCTACCGTTCCTCTCGCTAATAAAACCTACCGTTCCTCTCGCTAATAAAACCTACCTATCCTCTCGCTAATAAAACCCTACCGCTCCTCTCGCTAATAAAACCCTACCGCTCCTCTCGCTAATAAAACCCTACCGCTCCTCTCGCTAATAAAACCCTACCGCTCCTCTCGCTAATAAAACCCTACCGCTCCTCTCGCTAATAAAACCTACCGTTCCTCGCTAATAAAACCTACCGTTCCTCTCGCTAATAAAACCTACCGTTCCTCTCGCTAATAAAACCTACCGTTCCTCTCGCTAATAAAACCCTACCGCTCCTCTCGCTAATAAAACCCTACCGCTCCTCTCGCTAATAAAACCCTACCGCTCCTCTCGCTAATAAAAACCGACCGTTCCTCGCTAATAAAACCTACCGTTCCTCTCGCTAATAAAACCTACCGTTCCTCTCGCTAATAAAACCTACCGTTCCTCTCGCTAATAAAACCTACCGTTCCTCTCGCTAATAAAACCTACCGTTCCTCTCGCTAATAAAACCTACCGTTCCTCTCGCTAATAAAACCTACCGTTCCTCTCGCTAATAAAACCTACCGTTCCTCTCGCTAATAAAACCTACCGTTCCTCTCGCTAATAAAACCTACCGATCCTCGCTAAAACCTACCGATCCTCGCTAATAAAACCTACCGTTCCTCGCTAATAAAACCTACCGTTCCTCGCTAATAAAACAGACCGTTCCTCTCGCTAATAAAACAGACCGTTCCTCTCGCTAATAAAACAGACCGTTCCTCTCGCTAATAAAACCTACCGTTCCTCTCGCTAATAAAACCTACCGTTCCTCTCGCTAATAAAACCTACCGTTCCTCTCGCTAATAAAACCTACCGTTCCTCTCGCTAATAAAACCTACCGTTCCTCTCGCTAATAAAACCTACCGTTCCTCTCGCTAATAAAACCTACCGTTCCTCTCGCTAATAAAACCTACCGTTCCTCTCGCTAATAAAACCTACCGTTCCTCTCGCTAATAAAACCTACCGTTCCCCTCACTAATAAAACCTACTGTTCCTCCCTCCACTCCCGAGTAATGTATGATGTTTGCATTGATACTGTTTTGGTAGATAGTACTTCACCGTTGGAGCTGGAAACACGAGCATTTTGCTGCTCCTCCGATAACATCTGTAAATATCTTTGTATGCGACCAATAAACTTTGATTTGATTTATGTAGGGAAAAGTCTGACTTTTGGGCGCAGACCATTCTAAATGGGAACCGGTTTGTTTCTGTGAAGTGTTTGTGAATCACTATTAGAATGTTATATGAGGGGCTGAGTGGAGCTTATTCCAGAATGCTATGTTGGCTGCCACCATGACTGTCTTTGTCGTGATGCTGGTTACCATGGTTTTTAAACAACTGTTGGCTCCCAAAGGTATTGCCTGTGCTGCTATGTTGAGGAGTGTGGGAAGATGATGTAATGTTGTGTTGTGTTGAGGCAGGACAATGTGTTTATACACTAGAGATGGTTGACTCCCAGAAGAGTCGCTGTTTGTGTTGAAACAAGGCAGGATAATGTGTGTTCTGTTGAGGCGAGTGAGCATAATGTTTACTAACCCTTTGTGGTGTTCGGGTCTGTGGGACCCATTTTCAATGTTTACAAAAATTATTTTTGCAAACTGAGACCCACATTTTCATTGAATGCACACCCCACTACACATTAATATTACATATGTGACCTGATTCAGGAAACGAGGAATATGTCGCAAGTCACGACTTCACAGGAGAGCTGTTTGAATGTAATTAGAATTTCTGTTCATCAAAATGCATTTTTGGGCAGAAATGCCTTCTCGAACATGTGAACTTTCATGTGCCTTAATATCAAACGTGTTTGTCATTTGTAAATACGAATAAAATTGTTAGATTATTGTTTGTTAAGCCACAGAAAAAGTGCACAACCTTCCCGCTAACCATGATTGGCTGAGATAATGAGTGGGCTGGACATGCCGAGAGATGAGTTTGGATTGGTCTGCCATATAGCATGCATCTGTCTATTGGAGCTGGTCGGTATGTTTAGGTAATCGAGTCAAACGTGGCTTTAAAAAAAATGTACTGTGTAGTTAAACTGCATAAACCTAAAGTTAAAGTGTACTGTTAGCTAGCTAACGTAACACCATGGCTGGGGCAGGTAGCCTAGCGGTTAGAGCGTAGGGACGGCAGGTAGCCTAGCGTTTAGAGAGTAGGGGCGGCAGGTAGCCTAGTGGTTAGAGCGTAGGGACGGCAGGTAGCCTAGTGGTTAGAGCGTAGGGACGGCAGGTAGCCTAGTGGTTAGAGCGTAGGGACGGCAGGTAGCCTAGCGGTTAGAGCGTAGGGACGGCAGGTAGCCTAGCGGTTAGAGCGTAGGGACGGCAGGTAGCCTAGCGGTTAGAGTGTAGGGACGGCAGGTAGCCTAGTGGTTAGAGTGTAGGGACGGCAGGTAGCCTAGTGGTTAGAGTGTAGGGACGGCAGGTAGCCTAGTGGTTAGAGTGGAGGGACGGCAGGTAGCCTAGTGGTTAGAGTGTAGGGACGGCAGGTAGCCTAGTGGTTAGAGTGTAGGGGCGGCAGGTAGCCTAGTGGTTAGAGCGTAGGGACGGCAGGTAGCCTAGTGGTTAGAGTGTAGGGACGGCAGGTAGCCTAGTGGTTAGAGTGTAGGGACGGCAGGTAGCCTAGTGGTTAGTGTAGGGACGGCAGGTAGCCTAGTGGTTAGAGTGTAGGGACGGCAGGTAGCCTAGTGGTTAGAGCATTGGACTAGTAACCGTAAGGTTGCAAGATTGAATCCCCTGAGCTGACAAGGTAAACATCTGTCATTCTGCCCCTGAACAACACATTGTTCCTAGGCTGTAATTGAAAATAAGAAATTGTTCTTAAAACTGACTTGCCAAGTTAAAATTGTTTAGCTATCAGCAAAAAAGCGTCATTCAATTGTTGCCAGCAGCACAGTTACAGTCACCAACGCTCTGGATAACCAGCTCTGCTAGGGGGAGTAAAATGGTCAGAGTGAGCTGTTCTCTCATTATGTGTCTGGAAGTAGCTAACCAATGTTAAGCAGTTAGCTTGGGTGCTTGACTGTCGTTGTGAGGTCAGAGCTTTTGGAAACAACCTCACTTATTGGCCAGAAAATGAAAAAAAGGTTTGCTGTGTGCCTTCACTCTGTCTTCCTTCTTCCTGGGCCTGCTGTTTTAACATAGCACCAAGAACCTGCTTCTCTTACTGTCTCCTGCTTTTCTCACACTCTTTACACTTTGTATTGTGTGAAACGACACAATGTCTTGCGGGAACCTGTACAATGTTATTACAATAGATTATTTTGATACATTATTTCAATACATTCTAAAAAAAATCTGTTTATCCCTACACTATCCCAGCCAGGTGCAAATTTGGGGAGGGACACAACAAATAAATAGCTTTGCATGTGTGGCTCCATACCACCATCAATCAGTATGGCAAAAATAATCTCTGCTCTGAGAGAAGCTGGTGTGGAAGGAAGTGTGCTCCACTTTGGAAGATTAAGGATTTTATATGAGGACCATGTCTCTGTCAATTCAGAGTCTGACTGTGAGTTGGAAGAGGTGTATGAGATTGACCCTCAGCCAGCCCCAGGACCAGCCCGTCAGCAGCGAGCCCCAGTACCAGCCCGTTAGCAGCCAGCCCGTCAGCAACCAGCCCCAGCCAGTCAGCAACCAGCCCCAGGACCAACCCTTCAGCAGCCAGCCCCAGGACCAGCCCATCAGCAGCCAGCCCCAGGACCAGCCAGTCAGCAGCCAGCCCCAGGACCAACCCGTCAGCAGCCAGCCCCAGGACCAGCCAGTCAGCAGCCAGCCCCAGGACCAGCCAGTCAGCAGCCAGCTCATCAGCAGCCTGCAGGAGGAGAAATATGGATGTCAAAATGTTTTTAAATTGAATGGTCTTCTTGGATGTCAATTTTTTTAATCGTTTGATCTTCATGCCCAAGGAATGAGCCACCCCGCACGGCTGTCCAATGTGATAAGGATGTTACCGGGGCCGACGGGGATGGCGGTTAGTCATGTGCAGGACATAAAGTCTTCTTTTGAACTGTTCATCCCAGATACCATCTAGAACATCTTTCTGGACTGCACTAATTTGGAGGGAAGGGGTGTTTTTGGAGATAAATGGAAGGAGATAGACCAAACTCATTTACATGCATACTTTGGGGTTCTTATCCTTACTGGTGTTTTCAGATCCAATGGGGAATCCACAGAATCCCTTTGGGATGCAGAAACCGGCAGATAACTTTACCGTGCAATAATGTCTCTGGAAAAATTCCACATTATTTCCAGGATTATCCGCTTCGATACCCGAGACACCAGACCAGCACGGCAGCAGGTACTCCGAGGCCAAAACATCACATGCGCCAAGTTTTTTTTACTTCGCACAAGCTGGGACAGGGGCTCCTCAAGAGGAAGCTGGCGATTGTAAGAGCAGTACGAAAAACAATGTCCCTAGTGTCCTACGTGCCAAAGGAAGGCAACAATGTAGTACCCAAAAATACGCTGCATAGGGATGGAAGAATCTGTGGCCAGGAACATCAAAACACAGAAATAATGGATTACAAGGAGGGGTGGACTGGCTACAGCTGCAAAAGAAGAACCCTACACTGGCCAGTTGTGATATTATTCCACATCTTGGACATCTTGGCGTACAACGCGTTTGTCGTCTGGATGGTGTTGAACCCAGATTGGAACAGAGGGAAGCTCCAGAGGAGACGTCTCTTTCTCGAGGAGCTGGGCAAGACGTTGGTAAGACCTCAAATCCAGAGGAGGCAACATATCCCAAGAACCCCAGCTTCTGCAGCCATGGTGAGTAGGATTCAGGAGGAGGATGCTGGTGACCCATCCGCCCGACCCACAGAACCAACAACTCCAATACAGGAAGTAAGTATGAGTGATGTTGCATGTGTGTGTGACTCTCCTACCTCGGCCCGCTGTAACTATATGTACAGTGGGGAGAACAAGTATTTGATACACTGCCGATTTTGCAGGTTTTCCTACTTACAAAGCATGTAGAGGTCTGTAATTTTTATCATAGGTACACTTCAACTATGAGAGACGGAATCTAAAACAAAAATCCAGAAAATCACATTGTATGATTTTTAAGTAATTAATTTGCATTTTATTGCATGACATAAGTATTTGATACATCAGAAAAGCAGAACTTAATATTTGGTACAGAAACCTTTGTTTGCAATTACAGAGATCATACGTTTCCTGTAGTTCTTGACTAGGTTTGCACACACTGCAGCAGGGATTTTGGCCCACTCCCCCCTACAGATCTTCTCCAGATCCTTCAGGTTTCGGGGCTGTCGCTGGGCAATACGGACTTTCAGCTCCCTCCAAACATTTTCTAATGGGTTCAGGTCTGGAGACTGGCTAGGCCACTCCAGGACCTTGAGATGCTTCTTACGGAGCCACTCCTTAGTTGCCATGGCTGTGTGCTTCGTGTCGTTGTCATGCTGGAAGACCCAGCCACGACCCATCTTCAATGCTCTTACTGAGGGAAGGAGGTTGTTGGCCAAGATCTCGCGATACATGGCCCCATCCATCCTCCCCTCAATACGGTGCAGTCGTCCTGTCCCCTTTGCAGAAAAGCATCCCCAAAGAATGATGTTTCCACCTCCATGCTTCACGGTTGGGATGGTGTTCTTGGGGTTGTACTCATACTTCTTCTTCCTCCAAACACGGCGAGTGGAGTTAGACCAAAAAGCTCTATTTTTTGTCTCATCAGACCACATGACCTTCTCCCATTCCTCCTCTGGATCATCCAGATGGTCATTGGCAAACTTCAGACGGGCCTGGACATGCACTGGCTTAAGCAGGGGGACCTTGCGTGCGCTGCAGGATTTTAATCCATGACGGCGTAGTGTGTTACTAATGGTTTTCTTTGAGACTGTGGTCCCAGCTCTCTTCAGGTCATTGACCAGGTCCTGCCGTGTAGTTCTGGGCTGATCCCTCACCTTCCTCATGATCATTGATGCCCCACGAGGTGAAATCTTGCATGGAGCCCCAGACCGAGGGTGATTGACCGTCATCTTGAACTTCTTCCATTTTCTAATAATTGCGCCAACAGTTGTTTCCTTCTCACCAAGCTGCTTGCCTATTGTCCTGTAGCCCATCCCAGCCTTGTGCAGGTCTACAATTTTATCCCTGATGTCCTTACACAGCTCTCTGGTCTTGGCCATTGTGGAGAGGTTGGAATCTGTTTGATTGAGTGTGTGGACAGGTGTCTTTTATACAGGTAACGAGTTCAAACAGGTGCAGTTAATACAGGTAATGAGTGGAGAACAGGAGGGCTTCTTAAAGAAAAACTAACAGGTCTGTGAGAGCCGGAATTCTTACTGGTTGGTAGGTGATCAAATACTTATGTCATGCAATAAAATGCAAATTAATTATTTAAAAATCATACAATGTGATTTTCTGGATTTTTGTTTTAGATTCCGTCTCTCACAGTTGAAGTGTACCTATGATAAAAATGACAGACCTCTACATGCTTTGTAAGTAGGAAAACCTGCAAAATCGGCAGTGTATCAAATACTTGTTCTCCCCACTGTATATGTGAGTGCGTGAGATGTTTTCATCATTCTAGATTGAAGCTGGTAGCAACCAGAAGAACCACTGAGATCTGTGTGGACCCAAGGACAGGAAGAGACAGTACACATTCATCAAGTGCACGAAATACATTTGCAAGACAAACACAGTAAAACTCTGTCACACGTGGTGTGTAGACCGGCTTTAACTTTTGTTCAATGGGGCTCACTTATAATTTCCATAGAATACTGTATGTAAAATGTATCCTTCCAATTTGTTCAGTTCAAGGCAATAAACATCAATAGTGATGAAACCCTTGTTTCAATTGTATTTGTTCAAGATAAACATGATTTATTCCACCCATGTCTTGATTATAATTGATTTTTGTTCACAAAAATCTCATAAAAAAAACAAAACAAGAGTAGCTATTTTATTGATAAAATATGAACCATGTATGCTGTCTATATTAACCATGCGGTCTATATTAACCATGTATGCTGTCTATATTAACCATGTATACTGTCTATATTAACCATGCGGTCTATATTAACCATGTATGCTGTCTATATTAACCATGCGGTCTATATTAACCATGTATGCTGTCTATATTAACCATGCGGTCTATATTAACCATGTATGCTGTCTATATTAACCATGCAGTCTATATTAACCATGTATGCTGTCTATATTAACCATGCGGTCTATATTAACCATGTATGCTGTCTATATTAACCATGCGGTCTATATTAACCATGTATGCTGTCTATATTAACCATGCGGTCTATATTAACCATGTATGCTGTCTATATTAACCATGCGGTCTATATTAACCATGTATGCAGTCTATATTAACCATGCGGTCTATATTAACCATGTATGCTGTCTATATTAACCATGCGGTCTATATTAACCATGCTGTCTATATTAACCATGTATGCTGTCTATATTAACCATGCGGTCTATATTAACCATGTATGCAGTCTATATTAACCATGTATGCAGTCTATATTAACCATGCGGTCTATATTAACCATGCGGTCTATATTAACCATGTATGCTGTCTATATTAACCATGCGGTCTATATTAACCATGTATGCTGTCTATATTAACCATGCGGTCTATATTAACCATGTATGCTGTCTATATTAACCATGCGGTCTATATTAACCATGTATGCTGTCTATATTAACCATGCGGTCTATATTAACCATGTATGCTGTCTATATTAACCATGCGGTCTATATTAACCATGTATGCTGTCTATATTAACCATGCGGTCTATATTAACCATGTATGCTGTCTATATTAACCATGCGGTCTATATTAACCATGTATGCTGTCTATATTAACCATGCGGTCTATATTAACCATGTATGCTGTCTATATTAACCATGTATACTGTCTATATTGCTTGCAATTGATATAAGTCATCATCTACGTATTAAGTATATTTACGTAAATTGTTATGACTGCATTGTTTCTCTACCCAATAATGTTGTTGGTCCATCAGACTCGTGAACATTGGGTGAATAATAAAAACATGAATCCCACACAAGGGTTAAATCACGTTAGGGATAATGTGTTGTATTGAGTGGGAGCAGGATAATGCGTTGTATTGAGCGGGAGCAGGATAATGCGTTGTATTGAGCGGGAGCAGGATAATGCGTTGTATTGAGCGGGAGCAGGATAATGCATTGTATTGAGCGGAAGCAGGATAATGCGTTGTATTGAGCGGGAGCAGGATAATGCATTGTATTGAGCGGGAGCAGGATAATGCATTGTATTGAGAGGGAGCAGGATAATGCATTGTATTGAGAGGGAGCAGGATAATGCATTGTATTGAGCGGGAGCAGGATAATGCATTGTATTGAGTGGGAGCAGGATAATGCATTGTATTGAGTGGGAGCAGGATAATGCATTGTATTGAGTGGGAGCAGGATAATGCATTCATGCCCAGTGTTTTTGTTATTATTATTATGTACAATACTCAATTATCTTGAAGGCTCTGGTCCTAAATAGAAACTAGCAGTCTCTCCCAGCTCTTTAGGGTCTCGTCACATTCAGTTAATTATCTTGAAGGCTCTGGTTCTAAATAGAAACTAGCAGTCTCTCCCAGCTCTTTAGGGACTCGTCACATTCAGTTAATTATCTTGAAGGCTCTGGTCCTAAATAGAAACTAGCAGTCTCTCCCAGCTCTTTGGGGACTCGTCACATTCAGTTAATTATCTTGAAGGCTCTGGTCCTAAAGTAGAAACTAGCAGTCTCTCCCAGCTCTTTAGGGTCTCGTCACATTCAGTTAATTATCTTGAAGGCTCTTGTCCTAAATAGAAACTAGCAGTCTCTCCCAGCTCTTTAGGGTCTCGTCACATTCAGTTAATTATCTTGAAGGCTCTGGTTCTAAATAGAAACTAGCAGTCTCTCCCAGCTCTTTAGGGACTCGTCACATTCAGTTAATTTGAAGTCTCTAGGCGTTGTCCTAAATATTCTGACAAAGTAGAAACTAGCGGTCTCTCCCAGCTCTTTAGGGGCTCGTCACATTCAGTTAATTTGAAGTCTCTAGGCGTTGTCCTAGATATTCTGACAAAGTAGAAACTAGCAGTCTCTCCCAGCTCTTTAGGGGCTTTACACATTGTTGTTCATCGATTTGCGGTGGTTGTCTTGGTTGGTGTAATTAATTTTCCTTCCGTCATTAGGTCGAATTACAATATTCAGACTGACACACAAACACAATCAGTCATGGATCTCACGCAACCACATATCATTCCTCTGTTCCTCCATTTTAAATAATTCACTAAGAGTTCTAAAGGCTTAAACAAAACATGAGACTCATTTGTATGTTACACGCTTCATAGTTCAGTCATTGTTGCAATTGTTGTTTTCTCCTCAATAAACTGCAGCAATGAGTCTGATATTGTATTCAAGCCGGTAACGACACCAGAATCCTCCGGTTCAATCGAGAAAGTGTCCGGTTTGAAATTAATATGATAATATTGTTGTTGTATACAAACAACCAATCAGAGCATTTCCCTGGAGAGATGGGGCTGCTGTAAGACAACACTACTGAGTATGATTCAAATGCTGCACTACTTTTGAACAGGGTTCATAGTTCAGCCAGGTCACCCGTGATACAAGTCAGTATTCGACGTCCATCCATGTCTGAGGACGTCGGGAGATGTAGTGAAAAACTGTTACGGACGGGTGGATGGGCGTAAGCATCTGCCTCTGATTCCAAAGGTTGCACGTTCAAATCAAAAGATAAAACGATTTTGATATTTTTTGTTTTAAGACTATCCCAAACCTTAACCTTACCGTAACGATTTGGAGTTAATGCCTAAAACGTATAAATTTGGATGCTAGTAGATATGGATAGACTTCCAGTCATTGCGCTAATGCTAGTTAGCATTGACTCGTGAAACTACCTCTATCTTCATTCATACTGGAGCCAGAAACCCTACATTCCTTCCCCTTCCTTTTACACATTTTGTTATGTTACAGCCTTATTCTAAAAATGATTAAATTCACTTTTTTAATTCATCAATCTACACATAATACCCCATAATGACAAAGCTTAAACAGGTTATTCGATTTTTTTGCAATTTTATAAAAAATATATTTATCCTTTCTGGGAAGGCGGGTGAAATGCCAAATTCAAACAGAAATCTCATAATTAAAATTCCTCAAACATACAAGTATTATACACCATTTTAAAGATAAACTTCTTGTTAATCCAACCACAGTGTCTGATTTCAAAAAGGCTTTACGGCGAAAGCACACCATGCGATTATGTTAGGAAAAGGATTATGTTAGGAACGTGACAAATACTCATAAAAATTCAGAAAACAAAACATATTTTACATAGGTTTAAAGATGAACTTCTTGTGAATCCAACCACGGTGTCAGATTTAAAAAATACTTTTGCGAAAGCATACCGTACGATTATTTGAGAACATAGCCCACTAGACAAATCATTACAAACAGTAACCAGCCAAGTAGAAGAGTTACACAAGTCAGAAATAGAGATAAATCCCTTACCTTTGTTGATCTTCATATGGTTGCACTCAGCAGACATTCATTTACTCAATAAATGTTCCTTTTGTTTGATAAAGTCTCTTTATATCCAAAAACCTCAGTTTTGTTTGCGCGTTTTCTTCAGTAATCCACAGGCTCAAACGCAGACAAAACAGGCAGACAAATCCAAATTGTATCCGTAAAGTTCATAGAAACATGTCAAACGATGTTTATATTCATTCCTCAGGTTGTTTTTAGCCTAAATAAATCGATAATATTTCAACCGGACAATAACGTTGTCAATTTAAAAGATAAAAAGGCACTCTCTCGGTCTCGCGCATGAAAAAGCTCTGTGACACTTTAGGGTCCACTCAGACTGCTCTTACTTCCTCATTTTTCAGAATACACGCCTGAAACAATTTCTAAAGACTGTTGACATCTAGTGGAAGGCATAGAAACTGCAATTTGAGTCCTAAGTCAACGGATACTGTAATGGCATTGAATAGAAAACTACAAAACCAAAAATAATACTTCCTAAATGGATTTCTCAGGTTTTTGCCTGCCTTCTGTTATACTCAGACACTATTTTAACAGTTTTGGAAAATTTAGAGTGTTTTCTATCCAAATCTACCAGTTATATGCATATCATATCTTCTGGGCCCGAGAAGCAGGCAGTTTAATTTGGTCATGCTTTTCATCCAAACTTCCCAATGCTGCCGCCTATCCCAAAGAGATTTTAAACACCTTATTTTATAAGTGTTCAGACCCTTTGCTATAGATTCGAAATTGAGCTCAAGTGCATCCTATTTCCATTGATCATCCTTGAGATGTTTCTGCAACTTTATTGGAGTCCACCTGTGGTAAATTTAATTGATTTGGTGAGGCAAAAACATTTCTATATAACATCCCACAGCTGACAGTGCATGTCAGAGCAAAAACTAAGCCATGTGGTCGAAGGAATTGTCCCGTAGAGCTCCGAGACAGGATTGTGTTGAGGCACAGATCTGGGGAAGGGTACCAAAAAATATCAGCAGCATTGAAGGTCCCCAAGAACACAGTGGACTCCATCATTCTTAAATGTAAGAAGTTTGGAGCCACCAATACTATTCCTAGAGCTGGCTGCTCTGCCAAAGAGAGCAATCAGGGAGGTGACCAAGAACCAAAGTTCCTCTGTGGAGATGGGAGAAACTTCCAGAAGGACAACCATCTCTAGTGCACTCCACCAATCAGGTCTTTATAGTAGAGTGGCCAGACGGAAGCCACAGCTCAGTAAAAGGCACATGACAGCCCACTTGGAGTTTTCCAAAAGCCACCTAAAGGACACTCAGACCATGAGAAACAAGATTCTCTGGTCTGATGAAGCCAAGATTGAACTCTTGTCTGAACGCCAAGTGTCACATCTGGAGGAAACCTGGCACCATCCCTATGGTGAGGCATGGTGATGGCAGTATCATGCTGTTGGGATATTTCAGTGGCAGGGACTGGGAGACTAGTCAGGATTGAGGGAAAGATGAACGGAGTAAAGTACAGAGAGATCCTTGATGAAAACCTGCTCCAGAGCACTCAAGACCTCAGGCTGGGACGATGTTCAGCTCCCAACAGGACAACGACCCTAATCACACAGCCAAGACAACGCAGGAGTGGCTTCAGAATAAGACTCTGAATGTCCGAGTGGCCTAGCCAGAGCTCAGACTTGAACCTGATCAAACATCTCTGGACAGACCTGAAAATAGCTGTGCAGCGACGCTACCCATCCAACCTGACAGAGCTTGAGAGGATCTGCAGAGAAGAATGGGAGAAACTCCCCAAATACAGATGTGCCAAGCTTGTAACGTCATACCCAAGGAGACTTGAGGCTGTAATCGCTGCCAAAAGGTGCTTCAACAAAGTACCGAGTAAAGGGTCTGAATACTTATGTAAATATGATATTTCAGTTTATTGATATTATGAAAACCTGTTTTTGCATTGTCATTATGGAGGTATTGTGTTTAGATTGATGCAGAAAAAACAAACAATTTAATCAATTTTAGAATAAGGCTGTAACGTAACGAAATGTGTAAAAAGTCAAGGGGTCTGAATACTATCCGAATATACTGAATATATACATTAAAATGGTATCCACAAGTTCATCTGACTCTGGGGAAGTGCATCAGTGCCAAAATCCCGAAAAAATACCTATAAAAATTCAGAGTTCATTTTCAGAAATTTGCCATTTGGAACCACTTTGAAATTTGATGTTTGAAAAACATGAATGAATATCTAATTCTGACGTGAGACTATGAGAGCTGGTAGTTAGCCAATAGGGCTCTCAATAGGTCAAAGGTTGTTAACTAGATGGTGGCATTTGGGACATATCCTGTCTGTCTGAATCCAGCAGGGAGAAAGACGGGTAGAGAGAAAGAGAGAGAGGGGTAGACATTTCTACCTGGCCCACCACTCCACCCTGGACTTGAACAGCCTTTACGACCCGGTCCACCTCTACAAGGCAGCAATCCCAACTTTTGGCAGTACACTGAAGGACTTCTCTCAACCGTAGACCCAGCACCTCACACAGAAGCAACACAGCAACGGACACCCCGCCCAGACCAGCGAGACACCCTCCCAGACCAGCAAGACCCCTCCCAGACCAGCGAGACACCCTCCCAGACCAGCAAGACCCCTCCCAGACCAGCTAGACCCCTCCCAGACCAGCTAGACCCCTCCCAGACCAGCTAGACCCCTCCCAGACCAGCGAGACACCCTCCCAAAGGACCTGCGCCGAGTGAACCCACACCAAGAGGACCAACGCCCAGACCACAGCATCACCAGACACACCCCAACCATCTAAGACCACCCCAAGCAAACTCTGGCCACACCCTATATAGGCCCCCTATATCAGACCTATGCCCATTCTGCCCAACCTTGCCCCCAGCCCCAGCCCCTGCGGCAAGGTCCTCAACATGACGGCAGGACATATGCCCAGGCCTTGAGCAGAGCAACAGGCCCAACCCCCACTAATACACCCCCCCCCCCCAAGCCCCATCCTGCAACACACCCCCCCCCCCCCCAGGCCCCATCCTGCAACAGGCCCAACCCCCAAATATACACCCCCCCCAAGCCCCATCCTGCAACAGGCCCAACCCCCACTAATACACCCCCCCCCCAAGGCCCATCCTGCAACAGGCCCAACCCCCACTAATACACCCCCCCCCCATTTCCTTCAAAGAAATTAGAAATACAGACATTGTCATCCTACAAGAAACCTGGTATAGAGGAGACAGACCCACTGGTTGCCCTCTAGGTTACAGAGAGCTGGTAGTCCCATCCACCAAACTACCAGGTGTGAAACAGGGAAGAGACTCAGGGGTTATGCTAATGTGGTATAGAAGAGACCTAATTAGGGTTAGGCGTCCCGCTAGTGAAAACAGGAACATTTTACATCTGTCTAGAAATTAATAAGGAAATTATCTCAACAGAGAAAAAAATCTCCTCCTGTGTGCTACCCACTAGAATCCCCATACTTTAACGATGACAGCTTCTCCATCCTAGAGGGGGATATTAACAATTTCCAAGCCCAGGGACATGTACTAGTCTGTGGCAACCTAAATGCCAGAACTGGACAAGAACCTGACACCCTCAGCACACCTGGTGGTGACAGCATTCCATCCCCCCTACGACAACATAACCAACCAAAACGGGTCACAACTCCTGCAGCGCAGTAAATTTGACCTCTCAGCTTCCCTTTCATATCTAAAAATGTAAAGCAGAAAACCGAAGAAAATGAACAATAATGACAAATGGTTTGATGAAGGATGCAACAACCTGAGACAAATTCAGAAAACTATCCAACCAAAAACAGAGCCTCAGAAAACCTGAGTCTACGCCTTCACTATGGTGAATCACTAAAACAATACAGAAATACACTAAGGAAAAAGAAGGAACAGCACGTCAGACATCAGCTCAATGTAATTGAAGAATCCATAGAATCTAACCACTTCTGGGAAAATTGGAACACACTAAACAAACACAAAGATTTATGTATGGATAAACCATTTCTCCAATTTACATTTACATTTAAGTCATTTAGCAGACGCTCTTATCCAGAGCGACTTACAAATTGGAAAGTTCATACATATTCATCCTGGTCCCCCCGTGGGAATGAACCCACAACCCTGGCGTTGCAAGCGCCATGCTCTACCAACTGAGCCACACGGGACCAACAATACCAATCTTTTTGGTATTGTTGGCTCTATAACAAAGAACAAGCAGCAAAAATATATACATGACCAAATACAAATCTTAGAATCAACTATTAAAGAACCCTCCAATTACACTGAATGAACTACAGGACTAAATACATTTACATTTACATTTAAGTCATTTAGCAGACACTCTTATCCAGAGCGACTTACAAATTGGTGCATTCACCTTATGAAATCCAGTGGAACAACCACTTTACAATAGTGCATCTAACTCTTTTAAGGGGGAGGGGTGGGGTTAGGAGGATTACTTTATCCTATCCTAGGTATTCCTTAAAGAGGTGGGGTTTCAGGTGTCTCCGGAAGGTGGTGATTGACTCCGCTGACCTGGCGTCGTGAGGGAGTTTGTTCCACCATTGGGGTGCCAGAGCAGCGAACAGTTTTGACTGGGCTGAGCGGGAACTGTACTTCCTCAGAGGTAGGGAGGCGAGCAGGCCAGAGGTGGATGAACGCAGTGCCCTTGTTTGGGTGTAGGGCCTGATCAGAGCCTGAAGGTACGGAGGTGCCGTTCCCCTCACAGCTCCGTAGGCAAGCACCATGGTCTTGTAGCGGATGCGAGCTTCAACTGGAAGCCAGTGGAGAGAGCGGAGGAGCGGGGTGACGTGAGAGAACTTGGGAAGGTTGAACACCAGACGGGCTGCGGCGTTCTGGATGAGTTGTAGGGGTTTAATGGCACAGGCAGAGAGCCCAGCCAACAGCGAGTTGCAATAATCCAGACGGGAGATGACAAGTGCCTGGATTAGGACCTGCGCCGCTTCCTGTGTGAGGCAGGGTCGTACTCTGCGAATGTTGTAGAGCATGAACCTACAGGAACGGGTCACCGCCTTGATGTGAGTTGAGAACGACAGGGTGTTGTCCAGGATCACGCCAAGGTTCTTAGCGCTCTGGGAGGAGGACACAATGGAGTTGTCAACCGTGATGGCGAGATCATGGAACGGGCAGTCCTTCCCCGGGAGGAAGAGCAGCTCCGTCTTGCCGAGGTTCAGCTTGAGGTGGTGATCCGTCATCCACACTGATATGTCTGCCAGACATGCAGAGATGCGATTCGCCACCTGGTTATCAGAGGGGGGAAAGGAGAAGATTAATTGTGTCGTCTGCATAGCAATGATAGGAGAGGCCATGTGAGGATATGACAGAGCCAAGTGACTTGGTGTATAGCGAGAATAGGAGAGGGCCTAGAACAGAGCCCTGGGGGACACCAGTGGTGAGAGCACGTGGTGCGGAGACAGATTCTCGCCACGCCACCTGGTAGGAGCGACCTGTCAGGTAGGACGCAATCCAAGCGTGGGCCGCGCCGGAGATGCCCAGCTCGGAGAGGGTGGAGAGGAGGATCTGATGGTTCACAGTATCAAAGGCAGCCGATAGGTCTAGAAGGATGAGAGCAGAGGAGAGAGAGTTAGCTTTAGCAGTGCGGAGCGCCTCCGTGACACAGAGAAGAGCAGTCTCAGTTGAATGACTAGTCTTGAAACCTGACTGATTTGGATCAAGAAGGTCATTCTGAGAGAGATAGCAGGAGAGCTGGCCAAGGACGGCACGTTCAAGAGTTTGAGAGAAAAGAAAGGGATACTGGTCTGTAGTTGTTGACATCGGAGGGATCGAGTGTAGGTTTTTTCAGAAGGGGTGCAACTCTCGCTCTCTTGAAGACGGAAGGGACGTAGCCAGCGGTCAAGGATGAGTTGATGAGCGAGGTGAGGTAAGGGAGAAGGTCTCCGGAAATGGTCTGGAGAAGAGAGGAGGGGATAGGGTCAAGCGGGCAGGTTGTTGGGCGGCCGGCCGTCACAAGACGTGAGATTTCATCTGGAGAGAGAGGGGAGAAAGAGGTCAAAGCACAGGGTATGGCAGTGTGAGCAGAACCAGCGGTGTCGTTTGACTTAGCAAACGAGGATCGGATGTCGTCGACCTTCTTTTCAAAATGGTTGACGAAGTCATCCGCAGAGAGGGAGGAGGGGGGAGGAGGGGGAGGAGGATTCAGGAGGGAGGAGAAGGTGGCAAAGAGCTTCCTAGGGTTAGAGGCAGATGCTTGGAATTTAGAGTGGTAGAAAGTGGCTTTAGCAGCAGAGACAGAAGAGGAGAAAGTAGAGAGGAGGGAGTGAAAGGATGCCAGGTCCGCAGGGAGGCGAGTTTTCCTCCATTTCCGCTCGGCTGCCCGGAGCCCTGTTCTGTGAGCTCGCAGTGAGTCGTCGAGCCACGGAGCAGGAGGGGAGGACCGAGCCGGCCTGGAGGATAGGGGACATAGAGAGTCAAAGGATGCAGAAAGGGAGGAGAGGAGGGTTGAGGAGGCAGAATCAGGAGATAGGTTGGAGAAGGTTTGAGCAGAGGGAAGAGATGATAGGATGGAAGAGGAGAGAGTAGCGGGGGAGAGAGAGCGAAGGTTCGGACGGCGCGATACCATCCGAGTAGGGGCAGTGTGGGAAGTGTTAGATGAGAGCGAGAGGGAAAAGGATACAAGGTAGTGGTCGGAGACTTGGAGGGGAGTTGCAGTGAGATTAGTGGAAGAACAGCATCTAGTAAAGATGAGGTCAAGCGTATTGCCTGCCTTGTGAGTAGGGGGGAAGGTGAGAGGGTGAGGTCAAAAGAGGAGAGGAGTGGAAAGAAGGAGGCAGAGAGGAATGAGTCAAAGGTAGACGTGGGGAGGTTAAAGTCACCCAGAACTGTGAGAGGTGAGCCATCCTCAGGAAAGGAACTTATCAGGGCGTCAAGCTCATTGATGAACTCTCCATGGGAACCTGGAGGGCGATAAATGATAAGGATGTTAAGCTTGAAAGGGCTGGTAACTGTGACAGCATGGAATTCAAAGGAGGCGATAGACAGATGGGTCAGGGGAGAAAGAGAGAATGTCCACTTGGGAGAGATGAGGATCCCAGTGCCACCGCCCCGCTGACCAGAAGCTCTCGGGGTGTGCGAGAACACGTGGGCAGACGAGGCGAGAGCAGTAGGAGTAGCAGTGTTGTCAGTGGTAATCCATGTTTCCGTCAGTGCCAAGAAGTCGAGGGACTGGAGGGACGCATAGGCTGAGATGAACTCTGCCTTGTTGGCCGCAGATCGGCAGTTCCAGAGGCTGCCGGAGACCTGGAACTCCACGTGGGTCGTGCGCGCTGGAACCACCAGGTTAGAATGGCGGCGGCCACGCGGTGTGAAGCGTTTGTATGGTCTGTGCAGAGAGGAGAGAAGAGGGATAGACAGACACATAGTTGACAGGCTACAGAAGAGGCTACGCTAATGCAAAGGAGATTAGAATGACAAGTGGACTACACGTCTCGAATGTTCAGGAAGTTAAGCTTACGTTACAAAAATAAAATAAAATCTTATTGACTAAAATGATATAGTACTGCTGGCGGTGAAGTAGGCTGGCTAGCAGTGGCTGCGTTGTTGACTTTGTTTGAACGTGTAGCTGGCTAGGTAACCTCGACAATTTCTCAAAAACTACACAATTATCTTGGATACAAGGACAGCAAAGACAACTATGTAGCTAGCTAACACTACGCTAATCAAGTCGTTCCGTTGTAATGTAAGTTGTAGTGTGAGTTTCTACAGTGCTGCTATTCGGTAGAAGTTGGCTAACTAGCAGTGTTAGCTAGCAGTGTTGACTAGGTAGGAGACGGCAGCGCAGCGCGGTGGACGAAAATAGCTGGCTAGTTAACCGAATAATTACTCTAACCAACTCTAAGCTACACAATTATCTTAGATACAAAGATAGCAAAGAGAACTGTGTAGCCAGCTAACACTACACTAATCAAGTCGTTCCGTTGTAATGTAATCGTTTCTCCAGTGCTGCTATGCTGCTATTCGGTGGCTAGCTGGCTAGCTAGCAGTGTTGACTACGTTACGAAAATAGCTGGCTAGTTAACCGAATAATTACTCTAACCAACTCTAAGCTACACAATTATCTTAGATACAAAGATAGCAAAGAGAACTGTGTAGCCAGCTAACACTACACTAATCAAGTCGTTCCGTTGTAATGTAATCGTTTCTCCAGTGCTGCTATTCGGTGGCTAGCTGGCTAGCTAGCAGTGTTGACTACGTTGTTACGTTCGGACGTTCGGACGAAAATAGCTGGCTAGCGAACCTCAACCTCAATAACTACACAATTATCTTTGATACAAAGACGGCTATGTAGCTAGCTAAGATCAAACAAATCAAACCGTTGTACTGTAATGAAAATGAAAATGAATGAAAATGGTAAAACTACCTGTGGAGCGAGGCGGAATTGCGACTGCACGCTCCAAACCGGAAATACAAACCCTCCAACCCAAAAAGGCCTGTGGTGTTGATGGTATCCTCAATGAAATGATAAAATATACAGACAACAAATACCAATTGGCTATTCTTAAACTCTTTAACGTCCTCCTCAGCTCTGGCTGGCATCTTCCCCAATATTTGGAACAAAGTACAGATCACCACAATCCACAAAAGTGGAGACAAATTCAATCTCAACTACCGTGGGATATGCGTCAACAGCAAACTTGGGGAAATCCTCTGCATTATCATTAACAGCAGACTTGTACATTTCCTCAGTGAAAACAATGTACTGAGCAAACATCAAATTGTTTTTTTACCATATGATTGTATGACAGACCTCATATTCACCCTGCACACCCTAATTGACAAACAAACAAACCAAAACAGTCTTCTCATGCTTTGTTGATTTCAAAAATGATTTTGACTCCCTTTGGTATGAGAGTCTGCTATGTAAATAGATGGAAAGTAGTGTTAGGAGGAAAAACATACGACATTACAAAATCCATGTACACAAACAACAAGTGTGCAGTTAAAATTGGCAAAAAAAAATAAAATCACACACACATTTCTTTCCACAGGGCCGTGGGTTGAGACAGGGATGCAGCTTAAGCCCCACCCTCTTCAACATATGCCAACGAATTGGCGAGGGCACTGGAACATTCTGCAGCACCCGGCCTCACCCTACTAGAATCTGAAGTCAAATGTCTACTGTTTGCTGATGATCTGGTGCTTCTGTCCCCAACCAAGGAGGGTCTACAGCAGCATCTAGATCTTCTGCACAGATTCTGTAAGTAAATCTCAAGACAAAAACAATGGTGTTCCAAAAAAGGTCCAGTTGCCAGGACCACAAATACAAATTCCATCTTGACAGTTTCCCTAGAGCACTCAAAAAACCTATACATACCTCAATCAAACATCAGCCCCAAAGATAACTTCCACAAAGCTGTGAACTATCTAAGAGACAAGGCGAGAAGGGCATTCTACACAATCAAAAGGAACATAACATTCAACAAACCAATTAATTCTGGCTAAAAATATTTGAATCAGTTATAGAACCCATTGCCCTCTATGGTTGTGAGGTTTGGGGTCCACTCACCAACCAATTATTCACAAAATGGGACAAACACCAAATTGAGACTCTGCTAAAATATCCTCCATGTACAATGTAAAAACACCAAATAATGTAGAGCAGACTTAGGCCGATACCCGCTAATGATCAAAATCCAGAAAATAGCCGTTAAATTCTACAACCACATAAAATGAAGCGATTCCCTAACAAAGCCATCACCTACAGAGACATGAACCTGGAGAACAGCCCCTAAGCAAGCTGGTCCTGGGGCTCTTGCCACAAACACAAACACACCCCACAGAGCCCCAGGACAGCAGCACAATTAGACCAAATCATGAGAAAACAAAAGGATATTTCTTTCCAAGATGTCAAGTAATTAACAAAAAACAGAGCAAACTAGAATGCTATTTGGCCCTAAACAGAGAGTACACATTGGCAGAATACCTGACCACTGTGACTGACCCAAAATTAAAGAAAGCTTTGACTATGTACAAACTCAGTGTGTCATGTTCGTCATAAGGAATGGACCAAGGCGCAGCGTGCGTAGAGTTCCACATATTTTAATAAATAGAAACTCACCAAACAAAACAAACAAGCACAACCGAAACGTCTTGGACTACTCACAGGCAGCTACACAAACACAAGATGCCACAAAGCACAAAGGGGAAATGGCTGCCTAAATATGATCCCCAATCAGAGACAACGATAAACAGCTGCATCTGATTGAGAACCATAACAGGCCAACATCGAAATATAAAACGCCTAGATGACCCACCCTAAATCACACCCAAAATAGAGAATAAAAGCTCTCTATGGTCAGGGCGTGACTCAGTGAACATACCCTTTCTATAGAGAAAGGGCGCCGTAGGCAGACCTGGCTCTCAAGAGAAGACAGGCTATGTGCACACTGCCCACAAAATGAGGTGGAAACTGAGCTGCACTTCATAACCTCCTGCCAAATGTAAGACCATATTAGAGACATATTTCCCTCAGATTACACAGACCCAAAAATAATTTCAAAACATACCCAGTTTTGATAAACTCCCAAATCTATTGGGTGAAATTCCACAGTGTGCCATGACAGCAGCAATATTTGTGACCTGTTGCCACAAGAAAAGGGCAATCAGTGAAGAATAAACACCATTGTAAATACAACCTATATTTATGTTTATTTATTTTCCCTTTTGTACTCCCTTCTACACTATTTGCACATCGTTACAACACTGTATATAGACATAATATGACATTCGAAATGTCTTTATTCTTTTGTAACTTTTGTGAGTGTAATGTTTACTATACATTTTTATTGTTTATTTAACTTTAGTTTATTATCTATTTCACTTGCTTTGATAATGTAAAAATATGTTTCCATGCCAATAAAGCCCCTTGAAATGAGAGAGAGACAGAAAGAAAGAGAGAGAGGTACAGAGAGAGAGAGAGAGAGAGAGAGAGAGAGAGAGAGAGAGAGAGAGAGAGAGAGAGAGAGAGAGAGAGAGAGAGAGAGAGAGAGAGAGAGAGAGCAGAAGAGTGCTACATATCCTCTCATCTCCTCTCAGCGTTACGCAGACACAGTCTACCTCCCAAATGGCACCCTATTGCCTATATAGTGCACTACTTTTGACCAGGGCCCATAGGAATAGGGTGCCATTTGGGACGCAATGCCACAGACTGCTGCTGAAGCTGAACCTCTATATCCTCAGCTCTGGTGATTTCTCCATTTTATAGATATGGCCTCCGAGAGTGATTTGATGAAAATGTAAAATGAAATATACGCCAAATAATTTGAAGTGGGCCTGGTGATTTTATTCCATCGTGACTATAAATCAAAAACCAGACACCTCATAAATTTAAGTTGATGTAGTGTTTTTGATTCAAAAGTAGAACTCTTCAAACTACTCAAACGGACTACAATTCAAACTGCATCCTATTCCCTATTAATGAGCACTACTTTTGACCAGATCCTTATGTGGTATGGTCAAAAGCAGTGCACTAGAGGGAATAGGGTGCAGTTTAGAACGCTACCTAGGAGTGGATGGCACATACTCGTATCCAGGGGCGCAACTTTCCCTGGATACGGGGGGGGGGGGGACGGGGGTCATGTCCCCCCCACATTCTGAAATTACCTTTTTGTCAGTTTTATATAATACAAAAAACGGCAACGTTGTGCCTAACCTGGAATATTATGCATGTTTTTTCTTTGTATTATCTTTTACTAAATCTATTGTGTTATATTCTCCTACATTAATTTCACATTTCCACAAACTTCAAAGTGTTTCCTTTCAAATGGTATCAATAATATGCATATCCTTGCTTCAGGTCCAGAGCTACAGGCAGTTAGATTTGGGTTTGACATTTCAGGGGAAAATTGAAATAAAGTGGGCTAATCCTCATTTAAGGAGTAGGAAGATTTCCAGACGGAGAAATATGGGTGATCAATTTTTAGGTCTCTTTCTAGGCAATGTAGTAAAACTATAGCCTGATTTGTAAGTTTCCTTGGACAGATAACTGCACCATGCATAAGGCTACAGCCTACTCGATTTGATTGAGACGACACACACACACAATTGACGACACACACACACCTGATCTCTCAGGTATGACAACTGAACTGGTTCAGCAAGAATGATGACAGCCACACTTGCTACGTTTTGCACAGGCCTATAGGATATAGCCTACCTTTTAGGAGGATGACTTGCATGCAGAGACAAATAAAAGGGTAATCAATACTTATTGAAAATGAAAAGGGTAATCAATACTTATTGAAAATGAAAAGGGTAATCAATACTTATTGAAAATGAAAAGGGTAATCAATACTTATTGAAAATGAAAAGGCGCAACGCTCGCTCACCAAAGCAGCCTAACCCACGGTCCCCATAGTAACCTAACCCATGGTCACCATAGTAACCTAACATATGGTCACCATAGTAACCTAACCTATGGTCACCATAGTAGCCTGACCCACGGTCACCATAGTAGCCTTACCCACGGTCACCATAGTAGCCTTACCCACGGTCACCATAGTAGCCTGACCCGTGTTCACCATAGTAACCTAACCTATGGTCACCATAGTAGCCTTACCCACGGTCACCATAGTAACCTAACCTATGGTCACCATAGTAGCCTAACCTATGGTCTCCATAGTAGCCTTACCCACGGTCACCATAGTAGCCTGACCCGTGTTCACCATAGTAACCTAACCTATGGTCACCATAGTAACCTAACCTATGGTCACCATAGTAGCCTTACCCACGGTCACCATAGTAGCCTAACCTATGGTCACCATAGTAACCTAACCTATGGTCACCATAGTAACCTAACCTATGGTCACCATAGTAGCCTTACACACGGTCACCATAGTAACCTAACCTATGGTCACCATAGTAACCTAACCTATGGTCACCATAGTAACCTAACCTATGTTCACCATAGTAACCTAACCTATGGTCACCATAGTAGCCTAACCTATGGTCACCATAGTAGCCTTACACACGGTCACCATAGTAACCTAACCTATGGTCACCATAGTAGCCTTACACACGGTCACCATAGTAACCTAACCTATGGTCACCATAGTAGCCTTACACACGGTCACCATAGTAGCCTAACCTATGGTCACCATAGTAGCCTTACACACGGTCACCATAGTAACCTAACCTATGGTCACCATAGTAACCTAACCTATGGTCACCATAGTAACCTAACCTATGGTCACCATAGTAACCTAACCTATGGTCACCATAGTAACCTAACCTATGGTCACCATAGTAACCTAACCTATGGTCACCATAGTAGCCTTACACACGGTCACCATAGTAACCTAACCTATGGTCACCATACTAACCTAACCTATGGTCACCATAGTAACCTAACCTATGTTCACCATAGTAACCTAACCTATGGTCACCATAGTAACCTAACCTATGGTCACCATAGTAGCCTTACACACGGTCACCATAGTAACCTAACCTATGGTCACCATAGTAGCCTTACACACGGTCACCATAGTAACCTAACCTATGGTCACCATAGTAACCTAACCTATGGTCACCATAGTAACCTAACCTATGTTCACCATAGTAACCTAACCTATGGTCACCATAGTAACCTAACCTATGTTCACCATAGTAACCTAACCTATGGTCACCATAGTAACCTAACCTATGTTCACCATAGTAACCTAACCTATGGTCACCATAGTAACCTAACCTATGGTCCCCATAGTAGCCTGACCCGTGTTCACCATAGTAACCTAACCTATGTTCACCATAGTAACCTAACCTATGGTCACCATAGTAACCTAACCTATGTTCACCATAGTAACCTAACCTATGGTCACCATAGTAACCTAACCTATGTTCACCATAGTAACCTAACCTATGGTCACCATAGTAACCTAACCTATGGTCCCCATAGTAGCCTGACCCGTGTTCACCATAGTAACCTAACCTATGTTCACAATAGTAACCTAACCTATGGTCACCATAGTAACCTAACCTATGGTCACCATAGTAGCCTTACCCACGGTCACCATAGTAGCCTAACCTATGGTCACCATATTAACCTAACATATGGTCACCATAGTAACCTAACCTATGATCACCATAGTAGCCTTACACACGGTCACCATAGTAGCCTGACCCGTGTTCACCATAGTAACCTAACCTATGGTCACCATAGTAGCCTGACCCACGGTCACCATAGTAGCCTAACCTATGGTCACCATAGTAACCTAACCTATGGTCACCATAGTAACCTAACCTATGGTCACCATAGTAGCCTTACACACGGTCACCATAGTAACCTAACCTATGGTCACCATAGTAGCCTTACACACGGTCACCATAGTAACCTAACCTATGGTCACCATAGTAACCTAACCTATGGTCACCATAGTAACCTAACCTATGGTCCCCATAGTAGCCTTACCCACGGTCACCATAGTAACCTTACACACGGTCACCATAGTAACCTAACCTATGGTCACCATAGTAGCCTTACCCACGGTCACCATAGTAACCTAACATATGGTCACCATAGTAACCCAACATATGGTCACCATAGTAACCTAACACATGTGAGCATTGTACCTTTTCCTTTTCAATGATGACTACATTTTTTGATTGCACTTCGACTCACGTTGGTTGCGCACCCTCCACTTCTTACCATTACCAATATTCATTTACAGACATTGTCGTGAACTACAATCTAATCACATTTAAGTAAATTTCATATTCAAGTTAACTGCCACGTGATTCTCCGCCCATGTAGGCAGCCTTGAACCGCTGAACTAGGAGAGGGAGTTGAAGCAGTGAATTCCCGAGAGTGTGAATAACGCGAAAAATACGTTATTGTAATACAATAGGTGGGCTAATACATACAAAGAAGAAAGAGGACCAAATAATCTGTGGGACAACAACAATATCGGTCTGACTTCCCGCTCCCACCCGCAGCATGAAAAATGCCGACCACGCTGCAATGATTCCTGAGTGAATGCAGAGTGCAGTCAGTACACAACACTGTGCTCATCTTAGCAGGATCAAACGGTGACAGGCGTACCAGCAGGGTCAGACAGACAGGGAAGACCGGTTTTACAGAGCTCAGGTGAATTTTGCAGTATGTTAATAACAATATTAGTGAATAATACAAGGCTCCATCTTGATTTGATGGGTCGACCTACAGTCAGTGGTGGGAAAAGAACCCCATTGTCATACTTGAGTAAAAGTAAAGATACCTTAATAGAAAATGACTTAAGTAAAAGTGAAATTCACCAAGTAAAATACTACTTGAGTTAAAAATCTAAAAGTATTTGGTTTAAAATTTACTTAAGTATCAAAAGTAAATGTAATCGCTAAACTATACTTTTACTTTTTAGGGATGGGGGCAGCCTTTTCACTTTGGATGAATAGCGTGCCCAAATTGAACTGCCTCCTACTCTGTCCCAGATGCTAATATATGCATATTATTATTACTATTGGATAGACACCACTCTGATGTTTCTAAAACTGTTTGAACTATGTCTGTGAGTATAACAGAACTCATATGGCAGGCAAACTTCCAAATAGGAAGTGAAAATTCTGAGGCTGGTTGATATTCAACTCATAGCCTGTTCAAATCCCTGTAAGATATGGATCGGTTTGCACTTCCTACGCCTTCCACTAGTTGTCAACAGTCTGTAGAACGTTGAATAAAGTTTATGCTGTGTTGTGGGGCCGGATGAGAGGGGAATGAGTCAGTGGTCTGGCAGATTGCCAATTCCTGTTCACACGCTTTCCTCATGATATCGCCTTGCGTTCCATAACTTCTACAGACACGAAGGAATGCTCCGGTTGGAACGTTATTGGATATATATGAAAACAACATCCTGAAGATTGATTATCTACTTAGTTTGACAAGTTTATTCGACCTGTGATATAACTTTTTGAAGTTTTCGTCCGACGTTATGCGGGACTTGCACGAGCGTTTGGAAATGTGTACTAAACGCGCTAGCAAAAGTAGCTATTTGGACATAAATAATTGACATTATCGAACAAAACAACAATTTATTGTGGAACTAGGATTCCTGGGAGTGCATTCTGATGAAGATCATCAAAGGTAAGGGAATATCTATGATGTAATTTCGTATTTCTGTTGACTCCAACATGGCGGAGAAATGTTATTTATATCTGAGCGCCGT
>NC_092089.1:92226835-92234335 GCF_045679555.1 Salvelinus alpinus
CTATGTCAAGTCACCGACGAGGAGCATCTAGTTAGGATAACTATGTCAAGTCACCGACGAGGGAGGGCCCATTCTTTCTTCCAGGACACAGAGGAAGTGTGGTCAATCCGTCACCTAACTGCATCCTAAATCTCACCTTATTCCCTATGTAATGCACTGCTATTGGCATCAAAAGTAGTGCACTATACAGGGAATAGGGCCCTGGTCTAAAGTAGTGTACTATACAGGGAATAGGGCCCTGGTCTAAAGTAGTGTACTATACAGGGAATAGGGCTCTGGTCTATAGTAGTGTACTATATATGGAATAGGGCCCTGGTCTAAAGTAGTGCACTATACAGGGAATAGGGCCTTGGTCTAAAGTAGTGCACTATACAGGGAATAGGGCTCTGGTCTATAGTAGTGTACTATATATGGAATAGGGCCCTGGTCTAAAGTAGTGTACTATATAGGGAATAGGGCTCTGGTCTAAAGTAGTGTACTATAATAGGGAATAGGGCCCTGGTCTAAAGTAGTGTACTATATATGGAATAGGGCTCTGGTCTATAGTAGTGTACTATATATGGAATAGGGCCCTGGTCTAAAGTAGTGTACTATATAGGGAATAGGGCTCTGGTCTAAAGTAGTGTACTATAATAGGGAATAGGGTGCCATTTGGGACACGCACCTACTGTCTGTCTGTATCAGCTGACTCGTATGTCAATCCACGACTCATTATGAAATTAGAATTTATGCACCATAGTTGTTTGCCCCGTCTTCTCCTTTCTTCTGTCTAAAATAATGTGGGAACGTACGAGTTCATAGTGAGGTGATGTGTCTTGACTGATCTTTCAGTCTTTGGCCGATTTGACACCAGCGGGATCGTAAAATATTGTTGGTATGATGCAGCAGAAATGTATAGATTTAAAAAAGGTTCTATAAAGAAAAATGTCATCTCGACTCTCAAAAAGAAATGTAAAAAGCATGTCAAACATCCTCCCAGTGAAGTTCCTATGTAAAAATTGCCAGAACATTCTGAGATACCAAATATATTTTGGGCTCCGCTGGGGTTGCATCATCCTGGTCTTTTCTCAGGGTCTGCAGTATGCAGTATACAGTATATAGTATACAGTAGGCAGTATACAGTATATAGTATGCAGTATACAGTATGCAGTATTCAGTATACAGTATACAGTAGGCAGTATACAGTATATAGTATACAGTAGGCAGTATACAGTATATAGTATGCAGTATACAGTATGCAGTATTCAGTATACAGTATACAGTAGGCAGTATACAGTATATAGTATACAGTAGGCAGTATACAGTATATAGTATGCAGTATACAGTATGCAGTATTCAGTATACAGTAGGCAGTATACAGTATATAGTATACAGTAGGCAGTATACAGTATATAGTATGCAGTATACAGTATGCAGTATTCAGTATACAGTATACAGTAGGCAGTATACAGTATATAGTATACAGTAGGCAGTATACAGTATATAGTATGCAGTATACAGTATGCAGTATTCAGTATACAGTATACAGTAGGCAGTATACAGTATATAGTATACAGTAGGCAGTATACAGTATATAGTATGCAGTATACAGTATGCAGTATTCAGTATACAGTCTACAGTATGCAGTATACAGTATATAGTATACAGTATACAGTATATAGTATACAGTATACAGTATATAGTATACAGTAGGCAGTATACAGTATATAGTATACAGTAGGCAGTATACAGTATATAGTATGCAGTATACAGTATGCAGTATTCAGTATACAGTATTCAGTATACAGTATTCAGTATGCAGTATACACTATACAGTATTCAGTATGCAGTATTCAGTATACAGTATTCAGCATGCAGTATACACTATACAGTATACAGTATGCAGTATTCAGTATACAGTATGCAGTATACACTATACAGTATGCAGTATGCAGTATACAGTATACAGTATGCAGTATTCAGTATACAGTATTCAGTATGCAGTATACACTATACAGTATGCAGTATGCAGTATACAGTATACAGTATGCAGTATTCAGTATACAGTATACACTATGCAGTATACAGTATGCAGTATTCAGTATACAGTATGTAGTATACAGTATACAGTATATAGTATACAGTAGGCAGTATACAGTATATAGTATGCAGTATACAGTATGCAGTATTCAGTATACAGTATTCAGTATGCAGTAAACACTATACAGTATACAGTATGCAGTATTCAGTATACAGTATGCAGTATACACTATACAGTATGCAGTATGCAGTATACAGTATACAGTATGCAGTATTCAGTATACAGTATTCAGTATGCAGTATACACTATACAGTATGCAGTATGCAGTATACAGTATACAGTATGCAGTATTCAGTATACAGTATTCAGTATGCAGTATACACTATACAGTATACAGTATGCAGTATTCAGTATACAGTATGTAGTATACAGTATACAGTATATAGTATACAGTAGGCAGTATACAGTATATAGTATGCAGTATACAGTATGCAGTATTCAGTATACAGTATTCAGTATGCAGTATACACTATACAGTATACAGTATGCAGTATTCAGTATACAGTATTCAGTATGCAGTATACACTATACAGTATGCAGTATGCAGTAGGCAGTATACAGTATGTAGTATACAGTATACAGTATATAGTATACAGTAGGCAGTATACAGTATGTAGTATACAGTATACAGTATATAGTATACAGTAGGCAGTATACAGTATATAGTATGCAGTATACAGTATGCAGTATTCAGTATACAGTATTCAGTATGCAGTATACACTATACAGTATACAGTATGCAGTATTCAGTATACAGTATTCAGTATGCAGTATACACTATACAGTATACAGTATGCAGTATTCAGTATACAGTATTCAGTATGCAGTATACACTATACAGTATACAGTATGCAGGATACAGTAGGCAGGATACACTATGCAGTATGCAGTATTCAGTATACAGTATTCAGTATGCAGTATACACTATACAGTATACAGTATGCAGTATTCAGTATACAGTATTCAGTATGCAGTATACACTATACAGTATGCAGTATGCAGTATACAGTATACAGTATGCAGTATTCAGTATACAGTATTCAGTATGCAGTATACACTATACAGTATACAGTATGCAGTATTCAGTATACAGTATTCAGTATGCAGTATACACTATACAGTATACAGTATGCAGGATACAGTAGGCAGGATACACTATACAGTATGCAGTATTCAGTATACAGTATTCAGTATGCAGTATACACTATACAGTATACAGTATGCAGTATTCAGTATACAGTATTCAGTATGCAGTATACACTATACAGTATGCAGTATGCAGTATACAGTATACAGTATTCAGTATGCAGTATACACTATACAGTATGCAGTATGCAGTATACACTATACAGTATTCAGTATGCAGTATACACTATACAGTATACAGTATGCAGGATACAGTAGGCAGGATACACTATACAGTATGCAGTATTCAGTATACAGTATTCAGTATGCAGTATACACTATACAGTATACACTATTCAGTATACAGTAGGCAGTATACAGTATGCAGTATGCAGTATGCAGTATGGAGTATACAGTATACAGTATACAGTATGCAGTATACAGTATACAGTATGAAGTATACAGTATACAGTATGCAGTATACAGTATACAGTAGGCAGTATACAGTATGCAGTATGCAGTATACAGTATGCAGTATACAGTAGGCAGTATACAGTAGGCAGTATGCAGTATACAGTATGCAGTATACAGTATGGAGTATACAGTATACAGTATGGAGTATACAGTATACAGTATGCAGTATACAGTATACAGTATACAGTAGGCAGTATACAGTAAGCAGTATACAGTAGGCAGTACACAGTATACAGTAGACAGTATGCAGTACACAGTATACAGTATGCAGTATACAGTAGGCAGTATACAGTAGGCAGTATGCAGTAGGCAGTATGCAGTATGCAGTATACAGTAGGCAGTATACAGTAGGCAGTATACAGTAAGCAGTATACAGTAAGCAGTATACAGTAAGCAGTATACAGTAGGCAGTAGGCAGTAGGCAGTATACAGTATGCAGTATACAGTATACAGTAGGCAGTATGCAGTATGCAGTATACAGTATGCAGTATACCGTATGCAGTATGCAGTATGCAGTATACAGTAGGCAGTATGCAGTACACAGTATACAGTAGGCAGTATACAGTATGCAGTATACAGTATACAGTAGGCAGTATGCAGTACACAGTATACAGTATGCAGTATACAGTAAGCAGTATACGGTATGCAGTACACAGTAGGCAGTATACAGTATACAGTAAGCAGTATACGGTATGCAGTATGACACCTGTTGATATTTCCTTCTTCTGTTTCTCAGACAATAGACAGCATAAATACCTCATCTCTCTGGTAAATGTCTCCCAATAAATTATCACAACAGTTAAATATTCTATTCACTGCAGCTTACTGTATTTCAAAACACTTCCTACCATTTTTATAACAATAGTAATGGTTCCCCTCCACCCTACTTTGACTTCTTCACCACAAAATGGCATCCTGCTCTATGTCTCCCTGGCGGCAGTCCTTTGTTGTAGTGATGTCACGTTGTGTAGAGCGGGTTGGAGCCGGGTTAGAGGCCTTCAATGATGTTGAATGTTTTATGACTGTGTGCTTTGTGTTGCAGTCAGACTCTGCCCCCCCCCCCCCGTTTGTCGCTCTGAGAGACTGGGACACAGAATCACCTATTCCACAACTCACGCACACATCCTTAAACTTGGAATGAATGTTTAAAAATGTTTAACCTGACTTGTTTCTGTTTTAACCCTGTAACGGAATTAGTCAACGTTTCACGGTAAAGTCTACACCTGTAGTATTCGGCATTAAGTGACAAATACAATTCGATTTCAATTAATGCATCAAAAATAGAGATCGATGAGATATTTTTGGTTTCATATCTAATGCACCTTAACCTGGTCTCACACTCTATGGACAACAATAGAAGACTTGAGTACAGCACATACAGTACCAGTCAAAAGTTGGATTCACCTTCTCATTCAAGGGTTTTTCTTTATTTTTACTATTTTCTACATTGTAGAATAACAGTACAGACATCAAAACTATGAAATAACTCATATGGAATCGTGTAGTAAACAAAAAAAAGTGTTAAACAAATCAAAATATATTTGATATTTGAGATTCTTCAAAGTAGCCACCCTTTGCCATGATGACTGCTTTGAACACTCTTGGCATTCTCTCAACCAGCTTCATGAGAAATGCTTTTCCAACAGTCTTGAAGGAGTTCCCACCAATGCTGAGCACTTGTTGGCTGTTTTTCCTTCACTCTGCAGTCCAACTCATCCCAAACCATCTCAATTGGGTTGAGGTCGGGTGATTGTGGAGGCCAGGTCATCTGATGCAGCACCATCACTCTCCTTCTTGGTCAAATAGCCCTTACTCAGCCTGGAGGTAATTGTCCCTATAGTCCCACTAAGCGCAAACAAGATGGGATGGTGTATCGCTGCTGAATGCTGTGGTAGCCATGCTGGTTAAGTATACCTTGAATTATATATTAATCCCAGACAGTGTCACCAGCAAAGCACCCCTACACCATCACACCTCCTCCTCCATGCTTCATGGTGGGAACAACACCTCCTCCTCCTCCTACACGTGGAGATCGTACGTTCACCTACTCTGCGTCTCACAAAGACATGGTGGTTGGAACCAAATATCTCACATTTGGACTCATCAGACCAAAGGACAGATTTCCACCGTTCTAATATCCATTGCTCGTGTTTCTTGGCACAAGCAAGTCTCTTATTATTATTGGTGTCCTTTAGTAATAGTATCTTTGCAGCAATTCGACCATGAAGGCCTGATTCACACAGTCTCCTCTGAACAGTTGATGTTGAGACGTGTCTGTTACTTGAACTCTGAAGCATTTATTGGGGCTACAATTTCTAAGGCCGGTAACTCTAATGAACATATCCTCTGCAGCAGAGGTAACTCTGGGTCTTTCTTTCCTGTGGCGGTCCCCATGAGACCCAGTTTCATCATAGCGCTTGATGGTTTTTGTGACTGCACTTGAAGAAACTTTCAAAGTTCTTTAAATTTTCCAGATTCACTGACCTTCATGTCTTAAAGTAATGATGGACTTCTGTATCTTCTGTATACCCACCCCTACCTTGTCACAACACAACTGATTGGCTTAAACACATTAAGAAGGAAATAAATTACACAAATTAACAAGGCACACCTGTTAATTTAAAAGCATTCCAGGTGACTAACCTCATGAAGCTGGTTGAGAGAATGCCAAGAGTGTGCAAAGTTGTAATCAATGCAAAAGGTGGCTACTTTCAAGAATCTCAAATATTAAATACATTTTGATTTGTTTAACACTTTTCTGGTTACTACGTGATTCCATATGTGTTATTTCATAGTTTTGATGTCTTCACTATAATTATTCTACAATTGTCACGCCCTGACCTTAGTTCCTTTGTTATGTCTCTATTTTGGTTTGGTCAGGGCGTGAGTTGAGGTGGGCATTCTATGTTTTTGTTCTATGTTTTATATTTCTATGTGTTTGGCCGAGTGTGGTTCTCAATCAGAGGCAGCTGTCTATCGTTGTCTCTGATTGAGAACCATACTTAGGTAGCCTCATCCCACCTGTGTTTTGTGGGTAGTTGTTTTCTGTTGTGTGTCTGCACCAGACAGAACTGTTTCGGTCGTTCTCTTTGTTATATTTGTTATTTCAGTGTTCATTAAATATGGACACGTACCACACTGCACCTTGGTCCTCTCCTTCCAACAGCCGTTACAACAATGTAGAAAATAGTAAAAATAATGAAACCCTTGAATGAGTAGGTGTGTCCAACCTTTTGACTGGTACTCTATATAAGAGTATGCTGTACTCTAACATCATAGTAATTATTGGGCTTGTGGAGCTCATTGGTGACATAGATTGTATCATCTTTTTTAAATCGTTGACATAACTGATAAGGGGATTGTAATAATTGTAACCAGTGGCAATAGTCAATCGTAATCAACTCTAATTTCCCATAGTGAGTTCCTCAAAGCAACGTACAGTAGCTCCACACAGTGTGCAGTCGTAAATCAATCAATCAATCAAATGTATTTTACAAAGTCCTTTTTAACATCAGCAGTTGTCAGAAAGTGCTTTACATTTAATAAGTAGTGATATTATGCAGTTAACTTCTCAAGACGATATACTGTAGCTTGGTGTAGGAACAGACTGGTACAGACAGTATCTGATATAGTGTATCCCTAACCCTAACCCTAACCCCTAACCCTAACCCTAACCCCTAACCCCTAACCCTAACCCTAACCCTAACCCTAACCCTAAACCCTAACCCTAACCCCTAACCCTAACCCTAACCCTAACCCTAACCCCTAACCCTAACCCCTAACCCCTAACCCTAACCCTAACCCTAACCCCAACCCCTAAC
>NC_092089.1:92239335-92306835 GCF_045679555.1 Salvelinus alpinus
CCACATAGCACTCTGGACACAAAACGTTCTTCACTTGTAACACAGGCTGTCCAATGTTCAAAACGGTGCATTGTGCATTCATATCTTTAAAGAAACCTTGCACTTGCAGAATCATTGGTTCAAATAACTCATTAATCATGAAATACCATAGGAACATTCATTTAGATCACCCACAAGCAAGACACCGATAGTTTCACTGTGCAGTTGTTCGTACAATCATTAAATATTGTAGGACAGAATATGTGATACATGTTTCATTATGCTACTACACGTAAATACATCACTGTAAAAGGACTAGTAGAGAGAATACTACAGACACAGTGGAATCATTGAACAAAATATGACATTTATTGATGAAATACAATAAAATCACAACATAGGTTTCTTTGAATTAAAGCAAAAATAATTTGCAACAAAAAAGAAAAAACTACAGTAAAACATCAACTGCTGTGTTCCTCACCTGGCTTACTGTAAAACGTCAACTGCAGTGTCCCTCACCTGGCTTACTGTAAAATGTCAACTGCAGTGTTCCTCACCTGGCTTACTGTAAAATGTCAACTGCAGTGTTCCTCACCTGGCTTACTGTAAAATGTCAACTGCAGTGTTCCTTACCTGGCTTACTGTAAAACGTCAACTGCAGTGTTCCTCACCTGGCTTACTGTAAAACATAAACCGCAGTGTTCCTCACCTGGCTTACTGTAAAAAGCAAAGCAACAGATTGATTACTGTACTTCTATATTTCCATCAACCCTGTCGTGTGGATTTGGCCACAGGTTCTCATCCACATCACAATGGATGTTTTCATTAGCCAAACATCTTGGGAAAAATCTTCGGGTGAATCCAGGCCTGACACTGGTCTGCCGTGATGTCATTGCACGCGTCATCCATGGCCTGGAGAAGGGCGGCTTGTTCGTGAGGACGCCTATCATATACCTTCCACCTCCATGTGGAGAAGAATTCCTCAATCGGGTTAAGGACAGGAGAGTATGGGGGTAAGTACAGGGTGGTAAATTGTGTACAGGCCTGAAACCATGCTTGCACCATTTGAGCATGGTGGAGCCTGACATTATCCCACACAATGACATAGGTCATGCCATCAGCTCTACAGACCTGATTTAGCTCATCAAGGAAGGTTATATTCGAACAGCGAATCACGTGGCTGCCTGCAACTCAATATATAGAGTATTTAGAGTAGAGAGCTTTAGATGTTGTTCGACCAAACATTAGAACGGACAAGATGCGTAATCTAAGCAACTTTGACCGTGGTGTGATTGTTGATGCCACACATGGTGGTTCCAGCATCTCAGAAACAGCTGCCCTCCTGGGACCTTAAGGCATTACAGTCTCTAGAGTCTACAGAGAACGGTGCGATAAACAAAACACATTCAGTAAGCTGCAGTTCTGTGGGCAGAAACACCTTGTTAATGAGAGAGATCAGAGGAGAATGTCCAGACTCATTCAAGCTAACAGAAAGTCCACAAACGCTCAAATAACAGCTGTTTAAAACAGTGGTGTGCAGAAGGGCATCTCTTAACGTACAACACTGTGAATAATTCAGGCTGTTGTGGAGGCAAAAGGGGGTCCTACCCAGTACTAGATAGGTGTACCTAATAAAGTGGCCGGTGAGTGTACAGTAATGTCAAATCTGAAAACATGGTCTGGAAAAGTGGTACATGGGACCATAGAAACAGTGTCTAATAAAGAATGATGATGAAATATCACAGCCATTGATAATGAGGTCTAATTGGTTCATGTTCCACAGTAATTGGTGTCAATGGATCTCGTTATCCTGAAACTTGATCTAAACATGGAAATATTGTTTGTCAGTTTCCGTAAAACTCTGCATTAAGAGTAACGCAACAGTTACTTATCATTTTGATCAGTTGTATCAATTGATAGTGAGATCATTGTAATGAAATGAATAGACAGTCATTTCAGATGTAATGTGTGAATGGCATTTTGAAATGGTAATATTTTGATGTTAAAGTTGTGTCATTTTGAACAGGTGATTTTAGTTCAATGAACAAATTATCTTAGCTTTATGTGTATTGTATCCAAGCAATGGGTAAAAGTGTTAGAGTTTTGAAAAATTAGCATTTTGATCATCGGTTGGTGAGTTTTGGGTCTAGGATTTTGAAAAATGACACTAAAATTTGGCACCAAAATTTGTGCCAAAGTGATTGTAAAAAAGAAAACTGTAGAAGCGTTGATGAAAAGTGAATGTAGGTTCCCTGACTGCTTCATTAGAAACTTTTCTTTGCTTTTCATCGAGGGGAAGAAGGCGTGTATGAGGAAGACAGGATGCAGCTTTAATTAACCTTGTCAGAGGTGTGCAAACAGTATTTCCAGACTCGTACAGTAAACCATTTACTCAGGGTCTTCACATCTCCCAATAACAGAATCAAAAGGTAAACAAAGAGACTAAATCAATTCGCTGATTACATTTATTCTGGCTTTCACTTTTTTGCTTGTTTCATTTGATTTCTCTTTCGGTGAGAAAGTGAAATATTCCGAGAGCTGTCAAATATTTATCCACTCACTCAGTGAGAAGAATACACCATGTATACTCTGTGTGAAGCCATACACCATTTATACTCTGTGTGAAGAATACACCATTTATACTCTGTGCGAAAAATACACCATGTATACTCTGTGTGAAGCCATACACCATTTATACTCTGTGTGAAGAATACACCATTTATACTCTGTGTGAAGAATACACCATTTATACTCTGTGTGAAGAATACACCATTTATACTCTGTGTGAAGAATACACCATTTATACTCTGTGTGAAGAATACACCATTTATACTCTGTGTGAAGAATACACCATTTATACTCTGTGTGAAGAATACACCATTTATACTCTGTGTGAAGAATACACCATTTATACTCTGTGTGAAGAATACACTATTTATACTCTGTGTGAAGAATACACCATTTATACTCTGTGTGAAGAATACACCATTTATACTCTTTGTGAAGCCATACACCATTTATACTCTGTGTGAATGTCACGCCCTGGCCTTAGTATTCTTTGTTTTCTTTATTATTTTAGTTAGGTCAGGGTGTGACATGGGGTATGTTTGTGTTTTTGTCTTGTCTTGGGTGGTTGTAGTGTCTAGGGGGATTTGTTAGAGTGTATGGGTTTGTGTTGAGTGAATGTTTCTAGGGAAGTCTATGGTTGAGTGAATGTGTCTAGTTATGTCTATGGTTGCCTGAGTGGTTCTCAATCAGAGACAGATGTTTTTCAGTTGTCTCTGATTGGGAGCCATATTTAAGGTGGCCATAGGCATCATGTATTTGTGGGTAATTGTCTATGTTGAACGTAAGTAGCTTGTGTGTGCACTTTCGTTTGTAGCTTCACGGTCGTTTGTTGTTTTGTATAGTTTGTATAAGTGTTTCGTTTCGTGTTCATCTTCGTCGTTCTAATAAAAGAAGATGGCTTCATATCTCGCTGCGCCTTGGTCCGTCTCTCCTCCACACGATCGTGACAGAATTACCCACCAAAGGACCAAGCAGTGTGTGAAACAGCAACAGGACCCACCTACACAGGATTCATGGACATGGGAGGAGATATTGGATGGTAAGGGACCTTGGGCTCAACCAGGAGAATATCGCCGCCCCAAAGCTGAGCTGGAGGCAGCGAAAGCAGAGAGGCGGCGATATGAGGAGGCAGCACGGAGGCAAGGCTGGAAGCCCGTGAGTACAACCCAAAAAATTCTTGGGGGGGGCTTAAAGGGAGTGTGGTGAAGTCAGGTAGGAGACCTGCGCATACTCCCTGTACTTACCGTGGAGAGCGAGAGTACGGGCAGACACCGTGTTACGCAGTAGAGCGCATGGTGTCTCCTGTACCCGTGCATAGCCCGGTTCGGTACATTCCAGCTCCACGTATCCGCCGGGCTAGATTGAGCGTTGAGCCGGATGTCATGAAGCCGGCCCAACGCATCTGGCCACCAGTGCGTCTCCTCGGGCCGGCTTACATGGCACCAGCCTTACGTATGGTGTCCCCGGTTCGCCTACATAGGCCGGTGCGGGTTATTCCACCTAACCGCACTGGTCGGGCGACGGGGAGCATACAACCAGGAAAGGTTGGGCAGGCTCAGTGCTCAAGGGAGCCAGTACGCCTGCACGGTCCGGTATTTCCGGCGCCACCTCCCCGCTCCAGCCCAGTAGCACCAGTGCCTACACCACGCACCAGGCTTCCAGTGCGTCTCCAGAGCCCTGTTCCTCCTCCACGCACTCTCCCTGTGGTGCGTGTCTCTAGCCCATTACCACCAGTGCCTACACCACGCACCAAGCCTCCTGTGTGTCCCCAGAGTCCTGTGCGTCCTGTTGCTGCTCCCCGCACTAGCCTAAAGGTGCGTGTCCTTAGCCCGGTACCTCCAGTTCCGGCGCCACGCACCAGGCCTATAGTGCGTCTCAGCCGGCCAGAGTCTGCCGTCTGCCCAGCGGCGCCTGAACTGCCCGTCTACCCAGCGCCATCTGAGCCATCCGTCTACCCAGCGCCATCTGAGCCATCCGTCTGCACAGAGCCATTAGAGCCGCCCGTCTGTCCCGAGCCGTCAGAGCCGTTAGTCAGTCAGGAGCCGCTAGAGCCATTCGTCAGACAGGATCTGCCAGAGCAGCCAACCAGACAGGATCTGCCAGAGCCGTCAACCAGACAGGATCTGCCAGAGTCGCCAGCCAGCCATGAGCAGCCAGAGTCGCCAGCCAGCCATGAGCAGCCAGAGTCGCCAGCCAGCCATGAGCAGCCAGAGTCGCCAGCCAGCCATGAGCAGCCAGAGTCGCCAGCCAGCCATGAGCAGCCAGAGTCGCCAGCCAGCCATGAGCAGCCAGAGTCGCCAGCCAGCCATGAGCAGCCAGAGTCGCCAGCCAGCCATGAGCAGCCAGAGTCGCCAGCCAGCCATGAGCAGCCAGAGTCGCCAGCCAGCCAGGATCTACCAGAGACACTGAAGCGGATATTGACAATGGTGGAGTGGGGGCCACGTCCCGCACCCGAGCCGCCGCCATATTAAGGCCCACCCCGGACCCTCCCTTTATTTGTCAGGTTTTGCGGTCGGAGTCCGCACCTTTTGGGGGGGGTACTGTCACGCCCTGGCCTTGTTTGTTTTCCTTATTATTTTAGTTAGGTCAGGGTGTGACATGGGGTATGTTTGTGTTTTTGTCTTGTCTTGGGTGGTTGTAGTGTCTAGGGGGATTTGTTAGAGTGTATGGGTTTGTGTTGAGTGAATGTTTCTAGGGAAGTCTATGGTTGAGTGAGTGGTTCTCAATCAGAGACAGATGTTTTTCATTTGTCTCTGATTGGGAGCCATATTTAAGGTGGCCATAGGCATCATGTATTTGTGGGTAATTGTCTATGTTGAACGTAAGTAGCTTGTGTGTGTGCACTTTCGTTTGTAGCTTCACGGTCGTTTGTTGTTTTGTATAGTTTGTATAAGTGTTTCGTTTCGTGTTCATCTTCGTGGTTCTAATAAAAGAAGATGGCTTCATATCTCGCTGCGCCTTGGTCCGTCTCTCCACACGATCGTGACAGTGAAGAATACACCATTTATACTCTGTGTGAAGCCATATACCATTTTTACTCTGTGTGAAGAATATGTAACAGTATAACTTTAAACCGTCCCCTCGCCCATACCCGGGCGCGAACCAGGGACCTTCTGCACACAACAACGGTCGCCACGAAGCATCGTTACCCATCGCTCCACAAAGGCCACGGCCCTTGCAGAGCAAGGAGCAACACTACTTCTAGGTTTCAGAGCAAGTGACGTAACTGATTGAAACGCTACTAGCGCGTACCCGCTAACTAGCTAGCCATTTCACATCCGTTACACTCACCCCCCTTTCAACCTCCTCTTTTTCCGCAGCAACCAGTGATCCGGGTCAACAGCATCAATGTAACAGTATAACTTTAGACCGTCCCCTCGCCCCGACACGGGCGCGAACCAGGGACCTTCTGCACACATCAACAACGGTCGCCCACGAAGCATCGTTACCCATCGCTCCACAAAAGGCCACGGCCCTTGCAGAGCAAGGCGCAACACTACTAATAGGTTTCAGAGCAAGTGACGTAACTGATTGAAACGCTACTAGTGCGAAGAATACACCATTTATACTCTGTGTGAAGAACACACCATTTATACTCTGTGTGAAGAATACACCATTTATACTCTGTGTGAAGAATACACCATTTATACTCTGTGTGAAGAATACACCATTTATACTCTGTGTGAAGCCATACACCATTTATACTCCGTGTGAAGCCATACGGGTTTCATTTCCATCTGCGTGATTAATGGTCTCGATATGCAGCAGGGATTCTGGAACATACAGAATGTGGAAAAGGTCCAAAATGGAACCCTATTCCATATTTAGTGCATTACTTTAGACCAGGGTGGCACCCGATTCCATATTTAGTGCACTACTTTAGACCAGGGTGGCACCCTATTCCATATTTAGTGCACTACTTTTGACCAGAGTGGCACCCTATTCCATATTAAGTGCACTACTTTTGACCAGAGTGGCACACTTTACCATATTAAGTGCACTAGTTTAGACCAGGGTGGCACCCTATTCCATATTTAGTGCACTACTTTAGACCAGGGTGGCACCCTATTCCATATTTAGTGCACTACTTTAGACCAGGGTGGCACTCTATTCCATATTTAGTGCACTACTTTTGACCAGAGTGGGACACTTTACCATATTAAGTGCACTAGTTTTGACCAGAGTGGCACACTTTACCATATTAAGTGCACTAGTTTAGACCAGGGTGGCACCCTATTCCATATTTAGTGCACTACTTTAGACCAGGGTGGCACCCTATTCCATATTTAGTGCACTACTTTTGACCAAGGCCCAAAGGGAATAGAGTGCCATTTGGGACGGACCCTGTGAGAGATATGGAATCTGAAAACAATGGCCCAATTGCTTCATTCTTGCGTTTATTGAACCACTGAAAAATACAGTATAAAACTGTAGAAAGCAGCACATTTTGAGTGCGTTCACCGTAGTGTAGTTGTTGACAATACGTTAGAGCTCGCCTCACAACAATCATAGACAAGAAAGTATGACAGGAAGAAGACACACACACACACACTGTCTCACAAATAGTGTGTGTGGACAGAGTTTGGGGGAAAAACAGAAACTACTTCTTCTCTTCCACTGTGGACGCTTCTCTCTTTCATATTTCATCTGCTAAAACCCTTTATCAGCAAAACCTCTCCTCCTGCTTCATTATAACCACAGCAAACTGGAGCTAGCATCATACTAACCACAGCTAACTGGAGCTAGCATCATACTAACCACAGCTAACTGGAGCTAGCATCATACTAACCACAGCTAACTGGAGATAGCATCATACTAACCACAGCTAACTATATCTAGCATCATACTAACCACAGCTAACTGGAGCTAGCATCATACTAACCACAGCTATCTGGAGCTAGCATCATACTAACCACAGCTAACTGGAGCTAGCATCATACTAACCACAGCTAACTGGATCTAGCATCAAACTAACCACAGCTAACTGGAGCTAGCATCATACTAACCACAGCTAACTGGAGCTAGCATCAAACTAACCACAGAAAACTGCAGCTAGCATCATAGTAACCACAGCTAACTGGAGCTAGCATCAAACTAACCACAGAAAACTGCAGCTAGCATCATAGTAACCACAGCTAACTGGAGCTAGCATCATAGTAACCACAGCTAACTGGAGCTAGCATCATACTAACCACAGCTAACTGGAGCTAGCATCATACTAACCACAGCTAACTGGAGCTAGCATCATACTACCCACAGCTAACTGGAGCTAGCATCATACTAACCACAGCTAACTGGAGCTAGCATCATACTAACCACAGCGAACTGGAGCTAGCATCATACTAACCACAGCTAACTGGAGCTAGCATCATACTAACCACAGCTAACTGGAGCTAGCATCATACTAACCACAGCTAACTGGAGATAGCATCATACTAACCACAGCTAACTGGAGCTAGCATCATACTACCCACAGCTAACTGGAGCTAGCATCATACTAACCACAGCTAACTGGAGCTAGCATCATACTAACCACAGCTAACTGGAGCTAGCATCATACTAACCACAGCTAACTGGAGCTAGCATCATACTAACCACAGCTAACTGGAGCTAGCATCATACTAACCACAGCTAACTGGAGCTAGCATCATACTAACCACAGCTAACTATATCTAGCATCATACTAACCACAGCTAACTGGAGCTAGCATCAAACTAACCACAGAAAACTGCAGCTAGCATCATAGTAACCACAGCTAACTGGAGCTAGCATCATATTAACCACAGCTAACTGGAGCTAGCATCATAGTAACCACAGCTAACTGGAGCTAGCATCATACTAACCACAGCTAACTATATCTAGCATCATACTAACCACAGCTAACTGGAGATAGCATCATACTAACCACAGCTAACTGGAGCTAGCATCATACTACCCACAGCTAACTGGAGCTAGCATCATACTAACCACAGCTAACTGGAGCTAGCATCATACTAACCACAGCGAACTGGAGCTAGCATCATACTAACCACAGCTAACTGGAGCTAGCATCATACTAACCACAGCTAACTGGAGCTAGCATCATACTAACCACAGCTAACTGGAGATAGCATCATACTAACCACAGCTAACTGGAGCTAGCATCATACTACCCACAGCTAACTGGAGCTAGCATCATACTAACCACAGCTAACTGGAGCTAGCATCATACTAACCACAGCTAACTATATCTAGCATCATACTAACCACAGCTAACTGGAGCTAGCATCATACTAACCACAGCTAACTGGAGCTAGCATCATACTAACCACAGCTAACTGGAGCTAGCATTATACTAACCACAGCTAACTGGAGCTAGCATCATACTAACCACAGCTAACTATATCTAGCATCATACTAACCACAGCTAACTGGAGCTAGCATCAAACTAACCACAGAAAACTGCAGCTAGCATCATAGTAACCACAGCTAACTGGAGCTAGCATCATATTAACCACAGCTAACTGGAGCTAGCATCATAGTAACCACAGCTAACTGGAGCTAGCATCATACTAACCACAGCTAACTATATCTAGCATCATACTAACCACAGCTAACTGGAGATAGCATCATACTAACCACAGCTAACTGGAGCTAGCATCATACTACCCACAGCTAACTGGAGCTAGCATCATACTAACCACAGCTAACTGGAGCTAGCATCATACTAACCACAGCTAACTATATCTAGCATCATACTAACCACAGCTAACTGGAGCTAGCATCATACTAACCACAGCTAACTGGAGCTAGCATCATACTAACCACAGCTAACTGGAGCTAGCATTATACTAACCACAGCTAACTGGAGCTAGCATCATACTAACCACAGCTAACTATATCTAGCATCATACTAACCACAGCTAACTGGAGCTAGCATCATATTAACCACAGCTAACTGGAGCTAGCATCATACTAACCACAGCTAACTGGAGCTAGCATCATACTAACCACAGCTAACTATATCTAGCATCATACTAACCACAGCTAACTGGAGCTAGCATCATACTAACCACAGAAAACTGCAGCTAGCATCATAGTAACCACAGCTAACTGGAGCTAGCATCATAGTAACCACAGCTAACTGGAGCTAGCATCATATTAACCACAGCTAACTGGAGCTAGCATCATACTAACCACAGCTAACTGGAGCTAGCATCATACTAACCACAGCTAACTATATCTAGCATCATACTAACCACAGCTAACTGGAGCTAGCATCATACTAACCACAGAAAACTGCAGCTAGCATCATAGTAACCACAGCTAACTGGAGCTAGCATCATATTAACCACAGCTAACTGGAGCTAGCATCATACTAACCACAGCTAACTGGAGCTAGCATCATACTAACCACAGCTAACTGGAGCTAGCATCATATTAACCACAGCTAACAGGAGCTAGCATCAAACTAACCACAGAAAACTGCAGCTAGCATCATATTAACCACAGCTAACTGGAGCTAGCATCATACTAACCACAGCTAACTGGAGCTAGCATCATACTAACCACAGCTAACTATATCTAGCATCATACTAACCACAGCTAACTGGAGCTAGCATCATACTAACCACAGAAAACTGCAGCTAGCATCATAGTAACCACAGCTAACTGGAGCTAGCATCATATTAACCACAGCTAACTGGAGCTAGCATCATACTAACCACAGCTAACTGGAGCTAGCATCATACTAACCACAGCTAACTGGAGCTAGCATCATATTAACCACAGCTAACAGGAGCTAGCATCAAACTAACCACAGAAAACTGCAGCTAGCATCATAGTAACCACAGCTAACTGGAGCTAGCATCATATTAACCACAGCTAACTGGAGCTAGCATCATACTAACCACAGCTAACTGGAGCTAGCATCATACTAACCACAGCTAACTGGAGCTAGCATCATACTAACCACAGCTAACTGGAGCTAGCATCATACTAACCACAGCTAACTGGAGCTAGCATCATACTAACCACAGCTAACTGGAGCTAGCATCATACTAACCACAGCTAACTGGAGCTAGCATCATACTAACCACAGCTAACTGGAGCTAGCATCATACTAACCACAGCTAACTGGAGCTAGCATCATACTAACCACAGCTAACTGGAGCTAGCATCATACTAACCACAGCAAACTGGAACTAGCATCATACTAACCACAGCAAACTGGAGCTAGCATCATACTAACCACAGCTAACTGGAGCTAGCATCATATTAACCACAGCTAACTGGAGCTAGCATCATACTAACCACAGCTAACTGGAGCTAGCATCATACTAGCCACAGCTAACTGGAGCTAGCATCATACTAACCACAGCTAACTGGAGCTAGCATCATACTAACCACAGCTAACTGGAGCTAGCATCATACTAACCACAGACAAGTGTGACAAGCGCCCCACATGGCAACCTATTCCATATGTAGTGCACTACTTTTGACACAATTTGCCTTTCATAAAGGAGTGGTTGTAGTACTACACTATAGTATAACACTATCTAAGACAGATTGTTTAGTGTCTCTGCCAACTATCTATCTAGCCTGGCTGTGCGTATCATCCATACAGCCCACAGTGTGTGTGTGAGTGTGTGTGTGTGTGTGTGTGTGTGTGTGTGTGTGAGTGTGTGTGTGTGTGTGTGTGTGAGTGTGTGTGTGTGTGTGTGTGTGTGTGTGTGTGAGTGTGTCTTGGCATCATCCATACAGCCCACAAACAATAGAAGCAGAGTTTGATGAATGGCTCAGCTTGAAAAGACTTGCTGGGAGTTGACAGAGAGAGAGAGAGACACATCCCATTTAGTCCCGGGGGATTCTTCAGTCTACATGCAGAATCTGCCCAAGGGAGATTAACTGAGACGAGATGAGACATCACAAAATAAATAGATGATCACATACAAGAAAAGAGAGATACTGTTAGTGGACCAAGGTTGTACAGAGATACTGTTACCGGACCAAGGTTGTACAGAGATACTATTAGTGGACTAAGGTTGTACAGAGATACTATTCCGGATCAAGGTTGTACAGAGATACTGTTACCGGACCAAGGTTGTACAGAGATACTATTAGTGGACTAAGGTTGTACAGAGATACTATTCCGGATCAAGGTTGTACAGAGATACTATTCCGGACCAAGGTTGTACAGAGATACTGTTACCGGACCAAGGTTGTACAGAGATACTATTAGTGGACTAAGGTTGTACAGAGATACTATTCCGGATCAAGGTTGTACAGAGATACTATTCCGGACCAAGGTTGTACAGAGATACTGTTAGTGGACCAAGGTTGTACAGAGATACTGTTAGTGGACCAAGGTTGTACAGAGATACTATTCCGGATCAAGGTTGTACAGAGATACTATTAGTGGACCAAGGTTGTACAGAGATACTATTACCGGACCAAGGTTGTACAGAGAAACTGTTAGTGGACCAAGGTTGTACAGAGATACTGTTAGTGGACCAAGGTTGTACAGAGATACTATTCCGGATCAAGGTTGTACAGAGATACTATTACCGGACCAAGGTTGTACAGAGATACTGTTAGTGGACCAAGGTTGTACAGAGATACTGTTAGTGGACTAAGGTTGTACAGAGATACTATTCCGGACCAAGGTTGTACAGAGAAACTATTCCGGATCAAGGTTGTACAGAGATACTATTAGTGGACTAAGGTTGTACAGAGATACTGTTAGTGGACCAAGGTTGTACAGAGATACTATTCCGGACCAAGGTTGTACAGAGATACTATTAGTGGACTAAGGTTGTACAGAGATACTGTTAGTGGACCAAGGTTGTACAGAGATACTATTCCGGATCAAGGTTGTACAGAGATACTATTAGTGGACTAAGGTTGTGAAGAGATACTATTAGTGGACTAAGGTTGTACAGAGATACTGTTAGTGGACCAAGGTTGTACAGAGATACTATTAGTGGACCAAGGTTGTACAGAGATACTATTAGTTCTCTCCCTGTCCTGTTCTCTCCCTGTCCTGTTCTCTCCCTGTCCTGTCCTGTTCTCTTCCTGTCCTGTTCTCTCCCTGTCCTGTTCTCTTCCTGTCCTGTTCTCTCCCTGTACTGTTCTCTCCCTGTCCTGTTCTCTCCCTGCTCTGTTCTCTCCCTGTCCTGTTCTCTCCATGTCCTGTTCTCTCCCTGTCCTGTTCTCTTCCTGTCCTGTCCTGTTCTCTTCCTGTCCTGTTCTCTCCCTGTCCTGTTCTCTTCCTGTCCTGTTCTCTCCCTGCTCTGTTCTCTTCCTGTCCTGTTCTCTCCCTGCTCTGTTCTCTTCCTGTCCTGTTCTCTCCCTGCTCTGTTCTCTCCCTGCTCTGTTCTCTTCCTGTCCTGTTCTATCCCTGTCCTGTTCTCTCCCTGTCCTGTTCTCTCCCTGTCCTGTTCTCTCCCTGTCCTGTTCTCTTCCTTCCTGTTCTCTTCCTGTCCTGTTCTCCTTCTGTCCTGTTCTCTTCCTGTCCTGTTCTCTTCCTGTCCTGTTCTCTACCTGTCTGCATTTTCTATTGCACTCCACACTGCCCTCACACTGCCCTCACTGCCCGCTTTTAATCGACTACAGCTCAGCGTTCAACAACATAGTGCCCTCCAGGTGATAATGGTAGGCAACAACACATCCGCCACGCTGACCCTCAAAACGCCCCCCCTGTCAGGGTTGCAATCTCTCCCTCAACGGGGGCAAGACAATAGAGCTGATCGTGGACTACAGGAAACGGAGGGCCGGAGCACAACCCCATACACATCGACGGGGCTGTAGTGGAGCGGGTCGAGAGGTTCAAGTTCCTCAGTGTCCACAGCACTAAGGAATTAACATGGTCCACACACACCAACACAGTCATGAAGAATGCACGACAACGCCTCTTCCCCATCAGAAGGCCGAAAATATTTAGTATGGGTCCCGAGATCCTCAAAAAGTTCTACAGCTGCACCAGTGAGAGCACCTTGACTGGATGCAGCACCGCCTGGTATGGAAACTGCTTGGCATCCGCCCGCAAGGCACTACAGAGGGTACTGGTACCCTGTGTATATAGCCAAGTTATCCTTAGTCTTTGTGTTCAATTTTTCTCTCTGCATTGTTGGGAAGGGCTCGTAAAGTAAGTTGTTTCACTGTTATGCCCCGATCAGACTGACAACGTCATTGCATCACTGCTGTGTGATAAGTTCTGCAGTCATGATGCAATCAAACACGAAATCCCCCCCCCCCCCCCCCCAAAAACATATCCAACGTCACAGAACACAGGAAGTACTGCAACCGCCTCTACAACTCCAACGTCACAGAACACAGGAAGTACTGCAACCGCCTCTACAACTCCAACGTCACAGAACACAGGAAGTACTGCAACCGCCTCTACAACTCCAACGTCACAGAACACAGGAAGTACTGCAACCGCCTCTACAACTCCAACGTCACAGAACACAGGAAGTACTGCAACCGCCTCTACAACTCCAACGTCACAGAACACAGGAAGTACTGCAACCGCCTCTACAACTCCAACGTCACAGAACACAGGAAGTACTGCAACCGCCTCTACAACTCCAACGTCACAGAACACAGGAAGTACTGCAACCGCCTCTACAACTCCAACGTCACAGAACACAGGAAGTACTGCAACCGCCTCTACAACTCAAAGCTACGAGGCAAACGCTTGGAAATGTATGTACTTCTGCACCAAAACGCTCACGGTACTTCAAAGTGTTGTTATCCATTAAATTGTTTTATTTATTGTTATTATTTGTATTATTTAACAACTCATCTTGAGAAATATAGTGACAATATATGAAATCATACTGAACACGAACGCAGAATTTTTTTTAATAGAAAAGTGGAATTACACTTGTAGTCTGCTGTTGTGGTACAGGAAGTAAAATGTGCTTCCTGGTAACCCATGCAGAGTAAGGAGTCACCAGATTAGCTGCCCCTGTCCATTAGGCTGCTCCCTTAGCTGTCCCTGTCCACTAGACTGTTCCCTTAGCTGTCCCTGTCCACTAGACTGTTCCATTAGCTGTCCCTGTCCACTAGGCTGTTCCCTTAGCTGTCCCTGTCCACTAGGCTGTCTCCTTAGCTGTCTATGTCCACTAGGCTGTTCCCTTAGCTGTCCCTGTCCACTAGGCTGTCTCCTTAGCTGTCCCTGTCCACTAGGCTGTTCCCTTAGCTGTCCCTGTCCACTAGGCTGTTCCCTTAGCTGTCCCTGTCCACTAGGCTGTTCCCCTAGCTGTCCCTGTCCACTAGGCTGTTCCCCTAGCTGTCCCTGTCCACTAGGCTGTCTCCTTAGCTGTCTATGTCCACTAGGCTGTCTCCTTAGCTGTACCTGTCCACTAGGCTGTTCCCTTAGCTGTCCCTGTCCACTAGGCTGTTCCCTTAGCTGTCCCTGTCCACTAGGCTGTTCCACTAGCTGTCCCTGTCCACTAGGCTGTTCCCTTAGCTGTCCCTGTCCACTAGGCTGTTCCCCTAGCTGTCCCTGTCCACTAGGCTGTCTCCTTAGCTGTCTATGTCCACTAGGCTGTCTCCTTAGCTGTCCCTGTCCACTAGGCTGTTCCCTTAGCTGTACCTGTCCACTAGGCTGTTCTCTTAGCTGTCCCTGTCCACAAGGCTGTTCTCTTAGCTGTCCCTGTCCACTAGGCTGTTCTCTTAGCTGTCCCTGTCCACTAGGCTGTTCTCTTAGCTGTCCCTGTCCACTAGGCTGTTCTCTTAGCTGTCCCTGTCCACTAGGCTGTTCTCTTAGCTGTCCCTGTCCACTAGGCTGTTCTCTTAGCTGTACCTGTCCACTAGGCTGTTCTCTTAGCTGTCCCTGTCCACTAGGCTGTTCCCTTAGCTGTCCCTGTCCACTAGGCTGTTCCACTAGCTGTCCCTGTCCACTAGGCTGTTCCCTTAGCTGTCCCTGTCCACTAGGCTGTTCCCCTAGCTGTCCCTGTCCACTAGGCTGTCTCCTTAGCTGTCTATGTCCACTAGGCTGTCTCCTTAGCTGTCCCTGTCCACTAGGCTGTTCCCTTAGCTGTACCTGTCCACTAGGCTGTTCTCTTAGCTGTCCCTGTCCACAAGGCTGTTCTCTTAGCTGTCCCTGTCCACTAGGCTGTTCTCTTAGCTGTCCCTGTCCACTAGGCTGTTCTCTTAGCTGTCCCTGTCCACTAGGCTGTTCTCTTAGCTGTCCCTGTCCACTAGGCTGTTCTCTTAGCTGTCCCTGTCCACTAGGCTGTTCTCTTAGCTGTACCTGTCCACTAGGCTGTTCTCTTAGCTGTCCCTGTCCACTAGGCTGTTCTCTTAGCTGTCTATGTCCACTAGGCTGTTCCCTTAGCTGTCCCTGTCCACTAGGCTGTTCTCTTAGCTGTACCTGTCCACTAGGCTGTTCTCTTAGCTGTCCCTGTCCACTAGGCTGTTCTCTTAGCTGTCCCTGTCCACTAGGCTGTTCTCTTAGCTGTCCCTGTCCACTAGGCTGTTCTCTTAGCTGTCCCTGTCCACTAGGCTGTTCTCTTAGCTGTCCCTGTCCACTAGGCTGTTCCCTTAGCTGTCCCTGTCCACTAGGCTGTCTCCTTAGCTGTCTATGTCCACTAGGCTGTTCCCTTAGCTGTCTATGTCCATTAGGCTGCTCCCTTAGTTGCCCCTGTCCATTAGGCTGCTCCCTTAGTTGCCCCTGTCCATTAGACTGTTCCCCTAGCTGTCCCTGTCCACTAGGCTGTTCCTTTAGCTGTACCTGTCCAATAGGCTGTCCCCTTAGCTGTACCTGTCCAATAGGCTGTCCCCTTAGCTGTCTCTGTCCACTAGGCCGTTCCCCTAGCTGTCTCTGTCCACTAGGCTGTTCCCCTAGCTGTCCCTGTCCACTAGGCTGTTCCCTTTGCTGTCTATGTCCACTAGGCTGTTCCCTTTGCTGTCTATGTCCACTAGGCTGTTCCCTTTGCTGTCTATGTCCATTAGGCTACTCCCTTAGTTGCCCCTGTCCATTAGACTGTTCCCTTAGCTGTCCCTGTCCACTAGGCTGTCCCCTTAGCTGTCCCTGTCCACTAGGCTGTTCTCTTAGCTGTCTATGTCCACTAGGCTGTCCCCTTAGCTCTCCCTGTCCACTAGGCTGTTCCCTTTGCTGTCTATGTCCACTAGGCTGTTCCCTTTGCTGTCTATGTCCACTAGGCTGTTCCCTTTGCTGTCTATGTCCATTAGGCTGTTCCCTTTGCTGTCTATGTCCATTAGGCTGTTCCCTTAGCTGTCTATGTCCACTAGACTGTTCCCTTCGCTGTCTATGTCCATTAGGCTGCTCCCTTTGCTGTCTATGTCCATTAGGCTGTTCCCTTCGCTATCTATGTCCACTAGGCTGTTCCCTTCGCTGTCTATGTCCATTAGGCTGCTCCCTTTGCTGTCTATGTCCACTAGGCTGTTCCCTTCGCTGTCTATGTCCATTAGGCTGCTCCCTTTGCTATCTATGTCCACTAGGCTGTTCCCTTCGCTGTCTATGTCCATTAGGCTGCTCCCTTTGCTGTCCCTCTCCACTAGGCTACTCCCTTTGCTGTCTATGTCCATTAGGCTGTTCCCTTAGCTGTCTATGTCCACTAGGCTGTTCCCTTCGCTGTCTATGTCCATTAGGCTGCTCCCTTTGCTGTCTATGTCCATTAGGCCGTTCCCTTAGCTGTCCCTGTCCACTATGCTGTTCCCTTAGCTGTCTATGTCCACTAGGCTGTTCCCCTAGCTGTCTATGTCCACTATGTCGACTCTGTCCACTAGGCCGTTCCCCTCGCTGTCTCTGTCCACTAGGCTGTTCCCCTAGCTGTTTCTGTCCACTAGGCCGTTCCCCTAGCTGTCTATGTCCACTATGTCCACTCTGTCCACTAGGCCGTTCCCCTAGCTGTCTCTGTCCACTAGGCTGTTCCCCTAGCTGTCTATGTCCACTAGGCTGTTCCCCTAGCTGTCTATGTCCACTAGGCCGTTCCCCTAGCTGTCTCTGTCCACTAGGCCGTTCCCCTAGCTGTCTCTGTCCAATAGGCCGTTCCCCTAGCTGTCTCTGTCCACTAGGCCGTTCCCCTAGCTGTCTCTGTCCACTAGGCCGTTCCCCTAGCTGTCTCTGTCCACTAGGCCGTTCCCCTAGCTGTCTCTGTCCACTAGGCCGTTCCCCTAGCTGTCTCTGTCCACTAGGCCGTTCCCCTAGCTGTTTCTGTCCACTAGGCCGTTCCCCTAGCTGTCTATGTCCACTAGGCCGTTCCCCTAGCTGTCTCTGTCCACTAGGCCGTTCCCCTAGCTGTCTATGTCCACTAGGCCGTTCCCCTAGCTGTCTCTGTCCACTAGGCCGTTCCCCTAGCTGTCTCTGTCCACTAGGCCGTTCCCCTAGCTGTCTCTGTCCACTAGGCTGTGGCTACCATGCAGTCCTGACCTAGGATGAACACAATGTGGTTTTAGACCGTTTGTATTCAGCTGACTTCCCTTCTGGTGTTTGTAGTGTGAATGTAGACTGTCTGTCTGCGTCCCAAATGACACCCTATTTCCTATATAGTGCACTAACTTTTGATGAGAGCCCTTTGAGTCCTGGTCAAAAGAAGTGCACTAAATAGGTAGTAGGGTGCCATTTTGGATGCATTCGTTGAATTCATCAGACTCTCCCCCTTTTGATGAGCCTCGTGACTACTGCTCTAACAATCCTCTGTGTTCTATTACCTCTGTCTGTCTGTATAACCTCTGTCTGTCTGTATTACCCATGTCTGTCTGTATTACCTCTGTCTGTATTACCTCTGTCTGTATCACCTCTGTCTGTCTGTATTACCTCTGTCTGTCTGTTTTACCTCTGTCTGTCTGTATTACCTCTGTCTGTATCACCTCTGTCTGTCTGTATCACCTCTGTCTGTCTGTATTACCTCTGTCTGTCTGTATTACCTCTGTCTGACTGTATTACCTCTGTCTGTCTGTATTACCTCTGTCTGTCTGTATTACCTCTGTCTGTCTGTATTACCTCTGTCTGTCTGTATTACCTCTGTCTGTCTGTATTACCTCTGTCTGTATTACCTATGTCTGTCTGTATTACCTCTGTCTGTCTGTATTACCTCTGTCTGTCTGTGTTACCTCTGTCTGTCTGTATTACCTCTGTCTGACTGTATTACCTCTGTCTGTCTGTATTACCTCTGTCTGTATTGCCTATGTCTGTCTGTATTACCTCTGTCTGTCTGTATTACCTCTGTCTGTATTACCTATGTCTGTCTGTATTACCTCTGTCTGTCTGTATTACCTCTGTCTGTCTGTAATACCTCTGTCTGTCTGTATTACCTCTGTCTGTCTGTATTACCTCTGTCTGTCTGTATTACCTCTGTCTGCCTGTATTACCTCTGTCTGACTGTATTACCTCTGTCTGTCTGTATTACCTCTGTCTGCCCGTGTTACCTCTGTCTGTATCACCTCTGTCTGTCTGTATTACCTCTGTCTGTCTGTATTACCTCTGTCTGACTGTATTACCTCTGTCTGTCTGTATTACCTCTGTCTGTATTACCTATGTCTGTCTGTATTACCTCTGTCTGTCTGTATTACCTCTGTCTGTCTGTATTACCTCTGTCTGACTGTATTACCTCTGTCTGTCTGTATTACCTCTGTCTGTCCGTGTTACCTCTGTCTGTATCACCTCTGTCTGTCTGTATTACCTCTGTCTGTCTGTATTACCTCTGTCTGACTGTATTACCTCTGTCTGTCTGTATTACCTCTGTCTGTCTGTATCACCTCTGTCTGTCTGTATTACTTCTGTCTGTCTGTATTACCTCTGTCTGTCTGTATTACCTCTGTCTGTATTACCTCTGTCTGTCTGTATCACCTCTGTCTGTCTGTATTACCTCTGTCTGTCTGTATTACCTCTGTCTGCCTGTATTACCTCTGTCTGTCTGTATTACCTCTATCTGTCTGTATTACCTCTGTCTGTCTGTATTACCTCTGTCTGCCTGTATTACCTCTGTCTGTCTGTATTACCTCTGTCTGTCTGTATTACCTCTGTCTGTCTGTATTACCTCTGTCTGTCTGTATTACCTCTGTCTGTATTACCTATGTCTGTCTGTATTACCTCTGTCTGTCTGTATTACCTCTGTCTGTCTGTGTTACCTCTGTCTGTCTGTATTACCTCTGTCTGACTGTATTACCTCTGTCTGTCTGTATTACCTCTGTCTGTATTGCCTATGTCTGTCTGTATTACCTCTGTCTGTCTGTATTACCTCTGTCTGTATTACCTCTGTCTGTCTGTATTACCTCTGTCTGTCTGTATTACCTCTGTCTGTCTGTAATACCTCTGTCTGTCTGTATTACCTCTGTCTGTCTGTATTACCTCTGTCTGTCTGTATTACCTCTGTCTGCCTGTATTACCTCTGTCTGACTGTATTACCTCTGTCTGTCTGTATTACCTCTGTCTGCCCGTGTTACCTCTGTCTGTATCACCTCTGTCTGTCTGTATTACCTCTGTCTGTCTGTATTACCTCTGTCTGACTGTATTACCTCTGTCTGTCTGTATTACCTCTGTCTGTCTGTATTACCTCTGTCTGTCTGTATTACCTCTGTCTGACTGTATTACCACTGTCTGTCTGTATTACCTCTGTCTGTCCGTGTTACCTCTGTCTGTATCACCTCTGTCTGTCTGTATTACCTCTGTCTGTCTGTATTACCTCTGTCTGACTGTATTACCTCTGCCTGTCTGTATTACCTCTGTCTGTCTGTGTTACCTCTGTCTGTCTGTATTACTTCTGTCTGTCTGTATTACCTCTGTCTGTCTGTATTACCTCTGTCTGTATTACCTCTGTCTGTCTGTATCACCTCTGTCTGTCTGTATTACCTCTGTCTGTCTGTATTACCTCTGTCTGCCTGTATTACCTCTGTCTGTCTGTATTACCTCTGTCTGTCTGTATTACCTCTGTCTGCCTGTATTACCTCTGTCTGTCTGTATTACCTCTGTCTGTCTGTATTACCTCTATCTGTCTGTATTACCTCTGTCTGTCTGTATTACCTCTGTCTGTCTGTATTACCTCTATCTGTCTGTATTACCTCTGTCTCTCTGTATTACCTCTGTCTGTCTGTATTACCTCTGTCTGTATTACCTCTGTCTGTCTGTATCACCTCTGTCTGTCTGTATTACCTCTGTCTGTCTGTATTACCTCTGTCTGCCTGTATTACCTCTGTCTGTCTGTATTACCTCTGTCTGTCTGTATTACCTCTGTCTGCCTGTATTACCTCTGTCTGTCTGTATTACCTCTGTCTGTCTGTATTACCTCTGTCTGTCTGTATTACCTCTATCTGTCTGTATTACCTCTGTCTGTCTGTATTACCTCTATCTGTATTACCTCTATCTGTCTGTATTACCTCTGTCTGTCTGTATTACCTCTGTCTGTCTGTATTACCTCTATCTGTATTACCTCTGTCTGTCTGTATTACCTCTGTCTGTCTGTATTACCTCTATCTGTCTGTATTACCTCTGTCTGTCTGTATTACTTCTGTCTGTCTGTATTACCTCTGTCTGTCTGTATTACCTCTGTCTGTATTACCTCTGTCTGTCTGTATCACCTCTGTCTGTCTGTATTACCTCTGTCTGTCTGTATTACCTCTGTCTGCCTGTATTACCTCTGTCTGTCTGTATTACCTCTGTCTGTCTGTATTACCTCTGTCTGCCTGTATTACCTCTGTCTGTCTGTATTACCTCTGTCTGTCTGTATTACCTCTATCTGTCTGTATTACCTCTGTCTGTCTGTATTACCTCTGTCTGTCTGTATTACCTCTATCTGTCTGTATTACCTCTGTCTCTCTGTATTACCTCTGTCTGTCTGTATTACCTCTGTCTGTATTACCTCTGTCTGTCTGTATCACCTCTGTCTGTCTGTATTACCTCTGTCTGTCTGTATTACCTCTGTCTGCCTGTATTACCTCTGTCTGTCTGTATTACCTCTGTCTGTCTGTATTACCTCTGTCTGCCTGTATTACCTCTGTCTGTCTGTATTACCTCTGTCTGTCTGTATTACCTCTGTCTGTCTGTATTACCTCTATCTGTCTGTATTACCTCTGTCTGTCTGTATTACCTCTATCTGTATTACCTCTATCTGTCTGTATTACCTCTGTCTGTCTGTATTACCTCTGTCTGTCTGTATTACCTCTATCTGTATTACCTCTGTCTGTCTGTATTACCTCTGTCTGTCTGTATTACCTCTATCTGTCTGTATTACCTCTGTCTGTCTGTATTACCTCTGTCTGCCTGTATTACCTCTGTCTGTCTGTATTACCTCTGTCTGTCTGTATTACCTCTATCTGTCTGTATTACCTCTGTCTGTCTGTATTACCTCTGTCTGTCTGTATTACCTCTATCTGTCTGTATTACCTCTGTCTGTCTGTATTACCTCTATCTGTCTGTATTACCTCTGTCTGTCTGTATTACCTCTGTCTGTCTGTATTACCTCTATCTGTCTGTATTACCTCTGTCTGCCTGTATTACCTCTGTCTGTCTGTATTACCTCTGTCTGTCTGTATTACCTCTATCTGTCTGTATTACCTCTGTCTGTCTGTATTACTTCTGTCTGTCTGTGTTACCTCTGTCTGTCTGTATTACTTCTGTCTGTCTGTATTACCTCTGTCTGTCTGTATTACCTCTGTCTGTATTACCTCTGTCTGTCTGTATCACCTCTGTCTGTCTGTATTACCTCTGTCTGTCTGTATTACCTCTGTCTGCCTGTATTACCTCTGTATGACTGTATTACCTCTGTCTGTCTGTATTACCTCTGTCTGCCTGTATTACCTCTGTCTGTCTGTATTACCTCTGTCTGTCTGTATTACCTCTATCTGTCTGTATTACCTCTGTCTGTCTGTATTACCTCTGTCTGTCTGTATTACCTCTATCTGTCTGTATTACCTCTGTCTGTCTGTATTACCTCTGTCTGTCTGTATTACCTCTGTCTGTATTACCTCTGTCTGTCTGTATCACCTCTGTCATCCTGTATTACCTCTGTCTGTCTGTATTACCTCTGTCTGCCTGTATTACCTCTGTCTGTCTGTATTACCTCTGTCTGTCTGTATTACCTCTGTCTGCCTGTATTACCTCTGTCTGTCTGTATTACCTCTGTCTGTCTGTATTACCTCTATCTGTCTGTATTACCTCTGTCTGTCTGTATTACCTCTGTCTGTCTGTATTACCTCTGTCTGTCTGTATTACCTCTGTCTGCCTGTATTACCTCTGTCTGTCTGTATTACCTCTGTCTGTCTGTATTACCTCTATCTGTCTGTATTACCTCTGTCTGTCTGTATTACCTCTGTCTGTCTGTATTACCTCTATCTGTCTGTATTACCTCTGTCTGTCTGTATTACCTCTGTCTGCCTGTATTACCTCTGTCTGTCTGTATTACCTCTGTCTGTCTATATTACCTCTGTCTGTCTGTATTACCTCTGTCTGTCTGTATTACCTCTGTCTGTCTATATTACCTCTATCTGTCTGTATTACCTCTGTCTGTCTGTATTACCTCTATCTGTCTGTATTACCTCTGTCTGTCTATATTACCTCTATCTGTCTATATTACCTCTGTCTGTCTGTATTACCTCTGTCTGTCTGTATTACCTCTATCTGTCTGTATTACCTCTGTCTGTCTGTATTACCTCTGTCTGCCTGTATTACCTCTGTCTGTCTGTATTACCTCTGTCTGTCTATATTACCTCTGTCTGTCTGTATTACCTCTGTCTGTCTGTATTACCTCTGTCTGTCTATATTACCTCTATCTGTCTATATTACCTCTGTCTGTCTGTATTACCTCTATCTGTCTGTATTACCTCTGTCTGTCTATATTACCTCTATCTGTCTATATTACCTCTGTCTGTCTGTATTACCTCTGTCTGTCTATATTACCTCTATCTGTCTGTATTACCTCTGTCTGTCTGTATTACCTCTGTCTGTCTGTATTACCTCTATCTGTCTGTATTACCTCTGTCTGTCTGTATTACCTCTGTCTGTCTGTATTACCTCTGTCTGCCTGTATTACCTCTGTCTGTCTGTATTACCTCTGTCTGTCTGTATTACCTCTATCTGTATTACCTCTGTCTGTCTGTATTACCTCTGTCTGTCTGTATTACCTCTATCTGTCTGTATTACCTCTGTCTGTCTGTATTACCTCTGTCTGCCTGTATTACCTCTGTCTGTCTGTATTACCTCTGTCTGTCTGTATTACCTCTATCTGTCTGTATTACCTCTGTCTGTCTGTATTACCTCTGTCTGTCTGTATTACCTCTATCTGTCTGTATTACCTCTGTCTGTCTGTATTACCTCTATCTGTCTGTATTACCTCTGTCTGTCTGTATTACCTCTGTCTGTCTGTATTACCTCTATCTGTCTGTATTACCTCTGTCTGCCTGTATTACCTCTGTCTGTCTGTATTACCTCTGTCTGTCTGTATTACCTCTATCTGTCTGTATTACCTCTGTCTGTCTGTATTACTTCTGTCTGTCTGTGTTACCTCTGTCTGTCTGTATTACTTCTGTCTGTCTGTATTACCTCTGTCTGTCTGTATTACCTCTGTCTGTATTACCTCTGTCTGTCTGTATCACCTCTGTCTGTCTGTATTACCTCTGTCTGTCTGTATTACCTCTGTCTGCCTGTATTACCTCTGTATGACTGTATTACCTCTGTCTGTCTGTATTACCTCTGTCTGCCTGTATTACCTCTGTCTGTCTGTATTACCTCTGTCTGTCTGTATTACCTCTATCTGTCTGTATTACCTCTGTCTGTCTGTATTACCTCTGTCTGTCTGTATTACCTCTATCTGTCTGTATTACCTCTGTCTGTCTGTATTACCTCTGTCTGTCTGTATTACCTCTGTCTGTATTACCTCTGTCTGTCTGTATCACCTCTGTCTGTCTGTATTACCTCTGTCTGTCTGTATTACCTCTGTCTGCCTGTATTACCTCTGTCTGTCTGTATTACCTCTGTCTGTCTGTATTACCTCTGTCTGCCTGTATTACCTCTGTCTGTCTGTATTACCTCTGTCTGTCTGTATTACCTCTATCTGTCTGTATTACCTCTGTCTGTCTGTATTACCTCTGTCTGTCTGTATTACCTCTGTCTGTCTGTATTACCTCTGTCTGCCTGTATTACCTCTGTCTGTCTGTATTACCTCTGTCTGTCTGTATTACCTCTATCTGTCTGTATTACCTCTGTCTGTCTGTATTACCTCTGTCTGTCTGTATTACCTCTATCTGTCTGTATTACCTCTGTCTGTCTGTATTACCTCTGTCTGCCTGTATTACCTCTGTCTGTCTGTATTACCTCTGTCTGTCTATATTACCTCTGTCTGTCTGTATTACCTCTGTCTGTCTGTATTACCTCTGTCTGTCTATATTACCTCTATCTGTCTGTATTACCTCTGTCTGTCTGTATTACCTCTATCTGTCTGTATTACCTCTGTCTGTCTATATTACCTCTATCTGTCTATATTACCTCTGTCTGTCTGTATTACCTCTGTCTGTCTGTATTACCTCTATCTGTCTGTATTACCTCTGTCTGTCTGTATTACCTCTGTCTGCCTGTATTACCTCTGTCTGTCTGTATTACCTCTGTCTGTCTATATTACCTCTGTCTGTCTGTATTACCTCTGTCTGTCTGGATTACCTCTGTCTGTCTATATTACCTCTATCTGTCTATATTACCTCTGTCTGTCTGTATTACCTCTATCTGTCTGTATTACCTCTGTCTGTCTATATTACCTCTATCTGTCTATATTACCTCTGTCTGTCTGTATTACCTCTGTCTGTCTATATTACCTCTGTCTGTCTGTATTACCTCTGTCTGTCTGTATTACCTCTGTCTGTCTATATTACCTCTGTCTGTCTGTATTACCTCTGTCTGTCTGTATTACCTCTGTCTGTCTATATTACCTCTATCTGTCTGTATTACCTCTGTCTGTCTGTATTACCTCTGTCTGTCTGTATTACCTCTGTCTGTCTGTATTACCTCTGTCTGCCTGTATTACCTCTGTCTGTCTGTATTACCTCTGTCTGCCTGTATTACCTCTGTCTGTCTGTATTACCTCTGTCTGTCTGTATTACCTCTGTCTGTCTCTAGTACTGCAGGTCACAGGAGGAGACGAGACTCATGACTACTGCTCTTAAAAAAACGAATCCTTTGTCTTGGTTTCAATCCATGAAATAGATATAGCGCGATGTAGGTGTCTTTATTCCTATAGCCTTGGTAAATCTATAGACGTGATCTATTTGTCTAAGTAACCAAGTCGACAAGGGAACAAGATAACACGACGACAGCTGTGATCTGGGCAGTTCTTGCTGAATGCTCCCCAGCAGATAGCTACAAAAGGCCTGGGTGGGTGGGAAGTGTTGAAAAGGCCCATGGGTGAAGAAAAAAGACAGAGATCAAATGTCATACAGCCTAAAACGCTGAAACTGTAAATACACAGTTCTTAGATTTTTTTGTTCCTCTCTCTCTCTCTCCCTTCCGAATTTTAAAAATGATTTTTAATGTTATTTTCTTGTGTCTTATTAAGGCAAATTGATCTTTGAATTGAACAATCTGTGTTATCAATTTGGGCAACATGATGTCGTCATGTGTTGATGATCCTTTTCTTATTGATCAACCGTAGAAAGTACAATCAATAATGTTAATGAATTGATTGAATGAATGTTGAGGAAACAAGAAACATTTTATACACTGGCCAATTAATAAAAGAGAGAGACAGACCAGCAGGCTATGTGTAAGAAACCCACAATGCACCTCTCAGTTACTAGTTCCAGCTATCTGTTGGACAATTACTGTATATCAAAATGAATTCATTAACTGAATTCCAAGGTGGAATGTACAAGAAATGTAGCTATGCCAACTCAACATGTAGCCGATAAACTGAAAAAATTTGACTCAGTCGCTGTGGCTCTACCAGTACCCAGAGTGGCTCTACCAGTACCCAGAGTGGCTCTATACCAGTACCCAGAGTGGATCTATACCAGTACCCAGAGTGGCTCTATACCAGTACCCAGAGTTGCTCTATACCAGTACCCAGAGTGGCTCTACCAGTACCCAGAGTGGCTCTATACCAGTACCCAGAGTGGATCTATACCAGTACCCAGAGTGGCTATATACCAGTACCCAGAGTGGCTCTACCAGTACCCAGAGTGGCTCTATACCAGTACCCAGAGTGGCTCTATACCAGTACCCAGAGTGGCTCTACCAGTACCCAGAGTGGCTCTATACCAGTACCCAGAGTGGCTCTATACCAGTACCCAGAGTGGCTCTATACCAGTACCCAGAGTGGTTCTATACCAGTACCCAGAGTGGCTCTACCAGTACCCAGAGTGGCTCTATACCAGTACCCAGAGTGGCTCTATACCAGTACCCAGAGTGGCTCTATACCAGTACCCAGAGTGGCTCTATACCAGTACCCAGAGTGGTTCTATACCAGTACCCAGAGTGGCTCTACCAGTACCCAGAGTGGCTCTATACCAGTACCCAGAGTGGCTCTATACCAGTACCCAGAGTGGCTCTATACCAGTACCCAGAGTGGCTCTACATCAGTACCCAGAGTGGCTCTACCAGTACCCAGAGTGGCTCTATACCAGTACCCAGAGTGGCTCTATACCAGTACCCAGAGTGGCTCTATACCAGTACCCAGAGTGGCTCTATACCAGTACCCAGAGAGGCTCTATACCAGTACCCAGAGTGGCTCTATACCAGTACCCAGAGTGGCTCTACCAGTACCCAGAGTGGCTCTATACCAGTACCCAGAGTGGCTCTATACCAGTACCCAGAGTGGCTCTCTACCAGTACCCAGAGTGTCTCTACCAGTACCCAGAGTGGCTCTACCAGTACCCAGAGTGGCTCTATACCAGTACCCAGAGTGGCTCTATACCCGTACCCAGAGTGGCTCTACCAGTACCCAGAGTGGCTCTATACCAGTACCCAGAGTGGCTCTATACCAGTACCCAGAGTGGCTCTATACCAGTACCCAGAGTGGCTCTATACCAGTACCCAGAGTGGCCCTATACCAGTACCCAGAGTGGCTCTATACCAGTACCCAGAGTGGCTCTATACCAGTACCCAGAGTGGCTCTATACCAGTACCCAGAGTGGCTCTATACCAGTACCCAGAGTGGCTCTATACCAGTACCCAGAGTGGCTCTATACCAGTACCCAGAGTGGCTCTACCAGTACCCAGAGTGGCTCTATACCAGTACCCAGAGTGGCTCTATACCAGTACCCAGAGTGGCTCTACCAGTACCCAGAGTGGCTCTATACCAGTACCCAGAGTGGCTCTATACCAGTACCCAGAGTGGCTCTATACCAGTACCCAGAGTGGCTCTACCAGTACCCAGAGTGGCTCTACCAGTACCCAGAGTGGCTCTACCAGTACCCAGAGTGGCTCTATACCAGTACCCAGAGTGGCTCTATACCAGTACCCAGAGTGGCTCTATACCAGTACCCAGAGTGGCTCTATACCAGTACCCAGAGTGGCTATACCAGTACCCAGAGTGGCTCTACCAGTACCCAGAGTGGCTCTATACCAGTACCCAGAGTGGCTCTATACCAGTACCCAGAGTGGCTCTATACCAGTACCCAGAGTGGCTCTATACCAGTACCCAGAGTGGCTCTATACCAGTACCCAGAGTGGCTCTATACCAGTACCCAGAGTGGCTCTATACCAGTACCCAGAGTGGCTCTATACCAGTACCCAGAGTGGCTCTACCAGTACCCAGAGTGGCTCTATACCAGTACCCAGAGTGGCTCTATACCAGTACCCAGAGTGGCTCTATACCAGTACCCAGAGTGGCTCTACCAGTACCCAGAGTGGCTCTACCAGTACCCAGAGTGGCTCTATACCAGTACCCAGAGTGGCTCTATACCAGTACCCAGAGTGGCTCTATACCAGTACCCAGAGTGGCTCTATACCAGTACCCAGAGTGGCTCTACCAGTACCCAGAGTGGCTCTATACCAGTACCCAGAGTGGCTCTACCAGTACCCAGAGTGGCTCTATACCAGTACCCAGAGTGGCTCTATACCAGTACCCAGAGTGGCTCTATACCAGTACCCAGAGTGGCTCTATACCAGTACCCAGAGTGGCTCTATACCAGTACCCAGAGTGGCTCTATACCAGTACCCAGAGTGGCTCTATACCAGTACCCAGAGTGGCTCTATACCAGTACCCAGAGTGGCTCTATACCAGTACCCAGAGTGGCTCTACCAGTACCCAGAGTGGCTCTATACCAGTACCCAGAGTGGCTCTACCAGTACCCAGAGTGGCTCTATACCAGTACCCAGAGTGGCTCTATACCAGTACCCAGAGTGGCTCTATACCAGTACCCAGAGTGGCTCTATACCAGTACCCAGAGTGGCTCTACCAGTACCCAGAGTGGCTCTATACCAGTACCCAGAGTGGCTTTATACCAGTACCCAGAGTGGCTCTATACCAGTACCCAGAGTGGCTCTATACCAGTACCCAGAGTGGCTCTATACCAGTACCCAGAGTGGCTCTATACCAGTACCCAGAGTGGCTCTATACCAGTACCCAGAGTTGCTCTATACCAGTACCCAGAGTGGCTCTATACCAGTACCCAGAGTGGCTCTACCAGTACCCAGAGTGGCTCTATACCAGTACCCAAAGTGGCTCTATACCAGTACCCAGAGTGGATCTACCAGTACCCAGAGTGGCTCTATACCAGTACCCAGAGTGGCTCTACCAGTACCCAGAGTGGCTCTATACCAGTACCCAGAGTGGCTCTACCAGTACCCAGAGTGGCTCTATACCAGTACCCAGAGTGGCTCTACCAGTACCCAGAGTGGCTCTATACCAGTACCCAGAGTGGCTCTATACCAGTACCCAGAGTGGCTCTATACCAGTACCCAGAGTGGCTCTACCAGTACCCAGAGTGGCTCTATACCAGTACCCAGAGTGGCTCTATACCAGTACCCAGAGTGGATCTACCAGTACCCAGAGTGGCTCTATACCAGTACCCAGAGTGGCTCTACCAGTACCCAGAGTGGCTCTACCAGTACCCAGAGTGGCTCTATACCAGTACCCAGAGTGGCTCTATACCAGTACCCAGAGTGGCTCTACCAGTACCCAGAGTGGCTCTATACCAGTACCCAAAGTGGCTCTATACCAGTACCCAGAGTGGATCTACCAGTACCCAGAGTGGCTCTATACCAGTACCCAGAGTGGCTCTACCAGTACCCAGAGTGGCTCTATACCAGTACCCAGAGTGGCTCTACCAGTACCCAGAGTGGCTCTATACCAGTACCCAGAGTGGCTCTACCAGTACCCAGAGTGGCTCTATACCAGTACCCAGAGTGGCTCTATACCAGTACCCAGAGTGGCTCTATACCAGTACCCAGAGTGGCTCTACCAGTACCCAGAGTGGCTCTATACCAGTACCCAGAGTGGCTCTATACCAGTACCCAGAGTGGATCTACCAGTACCCAGAGTGGCTCTATACCAGTACCCAGAGTGGCTCTACCAGTACCCAGAGTGGCTCTACCAGTACCCAGAGTGGCTCTATACCAGTACCCAGAGTGGCTCTATACCAGTACCCAGAGTGGCACTATACCAGTACCCAGAGTGGCTCTATACCAGTACCCAGAGTGGCTCTATACCAGTACCCTGAGTGGTTCTATACCAGTACCCAGAGTGGCTCTATACCAGTACCCAGAGTGGCTCTATACCAGTACCCAGAGTGGCTCTACCAGTACCCAGAGTGGCTCTACCAGTACCCAGAGTGGCTCTATACCAGTACCCAGAGTGGCTCTACCAGTACCCAGAGTGGCTCTATAGTAGAACACCTGTTTAGGAGAGGTGCTGGCTAGCAGAGTAGAACACCTGTTTAGGAGAGGTGCTGGCTAGCAGAGTAGAACACCTGTTGAGGAGAGGTGCTGGCTAGCAGAGTACAACACCTGGTTAGGAGAGGTGCTGGCTAGCAGAGTAGAACACCTGTTTAGGAGAGGTGCTGGCTAACAGAGTAGAACACTTGATAAAGAAAAGGAGAGCCTCGCGCTCTAGGAGCTCAGATGCAATGATTGAATAACATAACGCTTGGACAGACAAGCTGTCTTCATCGTGGTTTCGGTAGTCCAGTCATTATACAACCCTTCTCTTACAGATCAGCCCGCTCCGTCCCCCGATGACTCAACACTATGTGGTTACAATGAAACTGATCTGTAGTCTACTACATTGGTTATAGACCTGCATCTGTTTATATTCATTTCATTAGATAATTATATGGAGAGTTGAATGAATTGTACTCTTTGTTTTTATTTCTTTACCTACCTATTATTCACCTAATACCTTTTTTCTCACTATTGGTTAGAGCCTGTAAGTAAGCATTTCACTGTGAGGTGATACACCTGTTGTATTCAGCATTTCACTGTGAGGTGATACACCTGTTGTATTCAGCATTTCACTGTGAGGTGATACACCTGTTGTATTCAGCATTTCACTGTGAGGTGATACACCTGTTGTATTCAGCATTTCACTGTGAGGTGATACACCTGTTGTATTCGGCGCACGTGACAAATAAACTTTGATTTGTTTTGATTTAACACGTTGTGATAATGCCTAATGCCTAAATAATCAAATCCGTTTAATTTTCAATGAACACAGTGATGGAAATTGTTTTTTATTGTTTTGTTTGTCTCTTGTTATTGACTCTGAGTGGGAAATGTTATTCCTATTGTGATTTGGAACCGTTTGAAATCGACACACTTCCCATTTTGGGTTTCCCAGAATAAAGCAACATTTTGTTACACGCCTTCCTCTCTTCTTGTATGTTGAGGATCTCTGTAAAATAACAGTCGAATATATTAAAAGAAATACAAATATATATGTTTATAAAAATTATCATCCAATTAGTGGAATTTTAAATAACTCTAAAATTAGGTTAAAAAAAATGTCAGTTTGGACTGACCAGCCTTTATACTTCAGTAATAGACGAATAGCATACAGGCAGGGTTTAAGTTATGTTCTAATCTAGAATACTTTTTTCAATTTGCTACAGTATTTTAAAATATGTTTAGGAAGACTGTCTTCCATCCAATTAGTGGACTTTTAATGAACTCTATGACTAAAAACAGTTGTAATTATTTGGGGGTTTAATTAAAGTACTTTAAGTCATTTTCTCGGGGTTATATAGCACTAAATATTAATATTCTTACTTCTGTTCATTATGAAATTATTCTGTGGTTTTACATTTCAATGTTTTGTTACTACCTGAAAGTCTAACCTAAAATATATGCTGTAGCTAATTAGCTCTCCTACACCTTCCTATGCTGAGTGGTAATCTTAAAATGGTACCCTATTCCCTATTTAGTCCACAATTTAGGTCCATGTCCTGGTCAGCTACGATGTTTAGCATGTTCCAAACCCATCTAGCACATCTCCTGCAGACCAGAGATCCTCGTTGTATCGAAACTCCTTTATGGACTCTGTTTGCACATCTCCTGCAGACCAGAGATCCTCGTTGTATCGAAACTCCTTTACGGACTCTGTTTGCACATCTCCTGCAGACCAGAGATCCTCGTTGTATCGAAACTCCTTTACGGACTCTGCTTGCACATCTCCTGCAGACCAGAGATCCTCGTTGTATCGAAACTCCTTTACGGACTCTGCTTGCACATCTCCTGCAGACCAGAGATCCTCGTTGTATCGAAACTCCTTTACGGACTCTGTTTGCACATCTCCTGCAGACCAGAGATCCTCGTTGTATCGAAACTCCTTTACGGACTCTGTTTGCACATCTCCTGCAGACCAGAGATCCTCGTTGTATCGAAACTCCTTTACGGACTCTGTTTGCACATCTCCTGCAGACCAGAGATCCTCGTTGTATCGAAACTCCTTTACGGACTCTGCTTGCACATCTCCTGCAGACCAGAGATCCTCGTTGTATCGAAACTCCTTTACGGACTCTGTTTGCACATCTCCTGCAGACCAGAGATCCTCGTTGTATCGAAACTCCTTTACGGACTCTGTTTGCACATCTCCTGCAGACCAGAGATCCTCGTTGTATCGAAACTCCTTTACGGACTCTGCTTGCACATCTCCTGCAGACCAGAGATCCTCGTTGTATCGAAACTCCTTTACGGACTCTGTTTGCACATCTCCTGCAGACCAGAGATCCTCGTTGTATCGAAACTCCTTTACGGACTCTGTTTGCACATCTCCTGCAGACCAGAGATCCTCGTTGTATCGAAACTCCTTTACGGACTCTGTTTGCACATCTCCTGCAGACCAGAGATCCTCGTTGTATCGAAACTCCTTTACGGACTCTGTTTGCACATCTCCTGCAGACCAGAGATCCTCGTTGTATCGAAACTCCTTTACGGACTCTGTTTGCACATCTCCTGCAGACCAGAGATCCTCGTTGTATCGAAACTCCTTTACGGACTCTGTTTGCACATCTCCTGCAGACCAGAGATCCTCGTTGTATCGAAACTCCTTTACGGACTCTGCTTGCACATCTCCTGCAGACCAGAGATCCTCGTTGTATCGAAACTCCTTTACGGACTCTGCTTGCACATCTCCTGCAGACCAGAGATCCTCGTTGTATCGAAACTCCTTTACGGACTCTGTTTGCACATCTCCTGCAGACCAGAGATCCTCGTTGTATCGAAACTCCTTTACGGACTCTGTTTGCACATCTCCTGCAGACCAGAGATCCTCGTTGTATCGAAACTCCTTTACGGACTCTGTTTGCACATCTCCTGCAGACCAGAGATCCTCGTTGTATCGAAACTCCTTTACGGACTCTGTTTGCACATCTCCTACAGACCAGAGATCCTCGTTGTATCGAAACTCCTTTACGGACTCTGTTTGCACATCTCCTGCAGACCAGAGATCCTCGTTGTATCGAAACTCCTTTACGGACTCTGTTTGCACATCTCCTGCAGACCAGAGATCCTCGTTGTATCGAAACTCCTTTACGGACTCTGTTTGCACATCTCCTGCAGACCAGAGATCCTCGTTGTATCGAAACTCCTTTACGGACTCTGTTTGCACATCTCCTGCAGACCAGAGATCCTCGTTGTATCGAAACTCCTTTACGGACTCTGTTTGCACATCTCCTGCAGACCAGAGATCCTCGTTGTATCGAAACTCCTTTACGGACTCTGTTTGCACATCTCCTGCAGACCAGAGATCCTCGTTGTATCGAAACTCCTTTACGGACTCTGTTTGCACATCTCCTGCAGACCAGAGATCCTCGTTGTATCGAAACTCCTTTACGGACTCTGTTTGCACATCTCCTGCAGACCAGAGATCCTCGTTGTATCGAAACTCCTTTACGGACTCTGTTTGCACATCTCCTGCAGACCAGAGATCCTCGTTGTATCGAAACTCCTTTACGGACTCTGTTTGCACATCTCCTGCAGACCAGAGATCCTCGTTGTATCGAAACTCCTTTACGGACTCTGTTTGCACATCTCCTGCAGACCAGAGATCCTCGTTGTATCGAAACTCCTTTACGGACTCTGTTTGCACATCTCCTGCAGACCAGAGATCCTCGTTGTATCGAAACTCCTTTACGGACTCTGTTTGCACATCTCCTGCAGACCAGAGATCCTCGTTGTATCGAAACTCCTTTACGGACTCTGTTTGCACATCTCCTGCAGACCAGAGATCCTCGTTGTATCGAAACTCCTTTACGGACTCTGTTTGAAGTGGCACATTGACTACTTTCTGTTAGAAACGAACAGCGTCGTTTGCTGCTGCGTTAAAGTCCTCGTGATAATTCCACTTTACAACGTCCTCATTATTCCCCTAATTAACGTTGTAAAGTACAGTATAGGTTTTAATAAACACACCACTTACGAGCACTTTAAGATTTCAAATGGAACTGTAATGGAACATTGTATTTGTCATCCATTTTCCCCGAAACTCATTTACCTTATCTAGCTAGAGGAGAGATCCTTATAATATATAAAAATAATATAATTTGACCACTTGAATATCCTTGATGGTCTCTTTTTATTTTAATTTTATGGGATAGAAATGCAAATGAACTGAAATTATAAAAAAAAGCGCGCTACATTAAAGTCTTCGTGATAATTCCACAGTATAAAGTCCTCATTATTCACCACCTGACCTATGTAAAGTACAGTATAAGTTTAAAAAACACACCACTTACACACCGCTGTAAGATTTAAATCTGGCCGTTAAAACACTGTTAAGTATCTTGGGGAGTCTATTAGCTGTATTAATAAAGAACTGGAGTTAAAAAGAATAATAATAAATAAAAGAGAAACACGGTTCTATTTCCATTCAGTCTGAGTCAGATTTTGAGAGGAACAAATGGAACACTATTCCCTATGTAGTACACTACTTTTGACCAGGGCCCATGGGGTAGTGTTCTATAAAGGGAATAGGGTGCCTTTTTTTTGGACGTAACAAACACACTAACTACATGACCTAGTTGGTTCCCTGAGGGGATGATTTTGCTCATATCTGCTGATGAGGGCGAAAGAAGAAAGCGATGTTATTAACTTAGCAGGGAACGGGAGTAGCCTTGGAAAAACAAATATGAATAAGTAAACAAACAAACAAGAAGTGGAGCAGGACTTACTTTGAATATTGAATTAATAAGATCCTCTTGTTAACCTTTGACCCTAGAAGATCAGACTGGACAGCAGGGTGAGTCTGAGCTGGCACCCTATTCCCTAAGTAGGACACAATATAGGGCACTACTTTTGACCAGGGCCCATGCACGCTAATCCCTATGCTAAGGGATTCCTTTAGACCAGGGCCCATGCACCCTATTCCCTATGTAGTACACTACTTTTGACCAGGGCCCATGCACCCTAATCCCTATGTAAGGGATTCCATTTTGACCATGGCCCATGCACCCTAATCCCTATGTAGGGGATTCCATTTGACCAGGGCCCATGCACCCTATTCCCTATGTAGGGGATTCCATTTGACCAGGACCCATGCACCCTATTCCCTATGTAGTACACTACTTTTGACCAAGGCGTCTGATAAAAGTATTGCTATTTCTTTAGGGAATAGAGTGTCAGACACAGTACTAGATGATACACTCCATGTTCTAATACACTACACGTTCTAACACACTCCACGTTCTAATACACTACACGTTCTAACACACTCCATGTTCTAATATACTACACGTTCTAATACACTACACGTTCTAATACACTCCACGTTCTAATACACTACACGTTCTAATACACTCCACGTTCTAATACACTACACGTTCTAATACACTACACGTTCTAATACACTCCACGTTCTAATACACTACACGTTCTAATACACTCCACGTTCTAATACACTACACGTTCTAATACACTACACGTTCTAATACACTCCACGTTCTAATACACTACACGTTCTAATACACTCCATGTTCTAATACACTACACGTTCTAATACACTACACGTTCTAGTACACTACACGTTCTAATACACTACACGTTCTAATACACTCCACGTTCTAATACACTACACGTTCTAATACACTCCATGTTCTAATACACTCCATGTTCTAATACACTACACGTTCTAATACACTACACGTTCTAGTACACTACACGTTCTAGTACACTACACATTCTAATACACTACACGTTCTAGTACACTACACGTTCTAATACACTACACGTTCTAATACACTCCACGTTCTAATACACTACACGTTCTAATACACGCCATGTTCTAATACACTACACGTTCTAATACACTACACGTTCTAATACACTACGCGTTCTAATACACTACATGTTCTAATACACTACACGTTCTAATACACTCCACGTTCTAATACACTCCACGTTCTAATACACTACACATTCTAATACACTACACGTTCTAATACACTACACGTTCTAATACACTACACGTTCTAATACACTACTCGTTCTAATACACTACACGTTCTAATACACTACACGTTCTAATACACTACACGTTCTAATACACTACACGTTCTAATACACCCCACATTCTAATACACTACACGTTCTAATACACTCCATGTTCTAATACACTACACATTTTTAATACACTACACGTTCCAATACACCCCACGTTCTAATACACTACACGTTCTAATACACTCCATGTTCTAATACACTACACGTTCTAATACACTCCACGGTCTAGTACACTACATGTTCTAATACACTACACGTTCTAATACACTACAAGTTCTAATACACTCCACGGTCTAGTACACTACATGTTCTAATACACTACACGTTCTAATACACTACACGTTCTAATACACTACACGTTCTAATACACTACTCGTTCTAATACACTACATGTTCTAATACACTACACGTCCTAATACACTACACGTTCTAATACACTACACGTTCTAATACACTACACGTTCTAATACACTACACGTTCTAATACACTCCACGGTCTAGTACACTACATGTTCTAATACACTACACGTTCTAATACACTACACGTTCTAATACACTACACGTTCTAATACACTACACGTTCTAATACACCCCACATTCTAATACACTACACGTTCTAATACACTCCATGTTCTAATACACTACACATTTTTAATACACTACACGTTCTAATACACCCCACGTTCTAATACACTACACGTTCTAATACACTCCATGTTCTAATACACTACACGTTCTAATACACTCCACGGTCTAGTACACTACATGTTCTAATACACTACACGTTCTAATACACTACACGTTCTAATACACTCCACGGTCTAGTACACTACATGGTCTAATACACTACACGTTCTAATACACTACACGTTCTAATACACTCCATGTTCTAATACACTACACGTTCTAATACACTACACGTTCTAATACACTACACGTTCTAATACACTACACGTTATAATACACTAAACGTTCTAATACACTACACGTTCTAATACACTACACGTTCTAATACACTACACGTTCTAATACACTACACGTTCTAATACACTACACGTTCTAATACACTACACGTTCTAATACACTACACGTTCTAATACACTACACGTTCTAATACACTTCACGTTCTAATACACTACACGTTCTAATACACTACACGTTCTAATACACTCCACGTTCTAATACACTCCACGTTCTAATACACTACACGTTCTAATACACTACACGTTCTAATACACCCCACGTTCTAATACACCACGCGTTCTAATACACTACATGTTCTAATACACTACGCGTTCTAATACACTACGCGTTCTAATACACTACGCGTTCTAATACACTACGCGTTCTAATACACTACGCGTTCTAATACACTACACGTTCTAATACACTCCACGTTCTAATACACTACACGTTCTAATACACTACACGTTCTAATACACTACACGTTCTAATACACTACACGTTTGCAGGAAAATTATCACCAACAGAAGAGTGATCAAATTAAGATCCTACATCTGTAGGGACGTACTGACGGCCTGAAAACAGTGGCGGCAGATTGTCAAGTCGACCTAAAGTATTTTTCATGTATCACAAGAGGAATATCTTATAAATAACATTACTGTATCCTGTTGGGGATTTATAAAAACATACACGTACAACAAGCGTGTGCACACACACACACACACACACACACACACACACACACACACACACACACACACACACACACACACACCCCTCCCTGCCCACACACCCTACACCACTGCATTCCTCCCTGTGGTGTGCCTGGATACAAACACTGCCTGCTGTGGCCAGTGTTTTTCACAACGTCTGTAAAGACCACCATTAGGGACTCAGGCTGACACCGTTATATCCCACATACATCTCCTCCTGGACAGGAAATAGGGCTGTTGTTGCCTGCCGAATGGCCCCCTATTTCAGACATATATAGTGCACTACTTAGGTAAAGTAGACAAATTACCCTGTGTTTGTATTAGCGATAATAGGACACGCTAGTGACGGTAGAGGAGAGGTAGGGATAATATAACACGCTAGTGTCGGTAGAGGAAGGGATAATATAACACGCTAGTGTCGGTAGAGGAAGGGATAATATAACACGCTAGTGTCGGTAGAGGGAGAGGTAGGGATAATATAACACGCTAGTGACGGTAGAGGGAGAGGTAGGGATAATATAACACGCTAGTGTCAGTAGAGGGAGAGGTAGGGAAAATATAACACGCTAGTGTCTTTAGAGGGAGAGGTAGGGATAATATAACATGTTAGTGTCTTTAGAGGGAGAGGTAGGGATAATATAACACACTAGTGTCAGTAGAGGGAGAGGTAGGGATAATATAACACGCTAGTGTCTTTAGAGGGAGAGGTAGGGATAATATAACACGCTAGTGTCGGTAGAGGGAGAGGTAGGGATAATATAACATGCTAGTGTCGGTAGAGGGAGAGGTAGGGATAATATAACACGCTAGTGTTGGTAGAGGTAGAGGTAGGGATAATATAACACGCTAGTGTCAGTAGAGGTCGGGATAATATAACACGCTAGTGTCAGTACAGGGAGGGATAATATAACACGCTAGTGTCAGTAGAGGGAGAGGTAGGGATAATATAACACGCTAGTGTTGGTAGAGGGAGAGGAATGGATAATATAACACGCTAGTGTCGGTAGACGTAGAGGTAGGGATAATATAACACGCTAGTGTCGGTAGAGGGAGTGGTTGGGATAATATAACACGCTAGTGTCAGTAGAGGTAGAGGTAGGGATAATATAACACGCTAGTGTCGGTAGAGGGAGGGATAATATAACACGCTAGTGTCGGTAGAGGGAGAGGTAGGGATAATATAACACGCTAGTGTCGGTAGAGGGAGAGGGAGGGATAATATAACACGCTAGTGTCAGTAGAGGGAGAGGTAGGGATAATATAACACGCTAGTGTCAGTAGAGGTAGAGGTAGGGATAATATAACACGCTAGTGTCAGTAGAGGGAGAGGTAGGGATAATATAACACGCTAGTGTCAGTAGAGGGAGAGGGAGGGATAATATAACACACTAGTGTCGGAAGAGGGAGAGGTAGGGATAATATAACACGCTAGTGTCGGTAGAGGGAGAGGTAGGGATAATATAACACGCTAGTGTACGTAGAGGGAGAGGTAGGGATAATATAACACGCTAGCATAGGTAGAGGGAGAGGTAGGGATAATATAACACGCTAGTGTCAGTAGAGGGAGAGGTAGGGATAATATAACACGCTAGTGTCAGTAGAGGGAGAGGTAGGGATAATATAACACGCTAGTGTAGGTAGAGGGAGAGGTAGGGATAATATAACACGCTAGTGTAGGTAGAGGGAGAGGTAGGGATAATATAACACGCTAGTGTCAGTAGAGGGAGAGGTAGGGATAATATAACACGCTAGTGTCGGTAGAGGGAGAGGTAGGGATAATATAACACGCTAGTGTTGGTAGAGGTAGAGGTAGGGATAATATAACACGCTAGTGTCAGTAGAGGTAGGGATAATATAACACGCTAGTGTCAGTAGAGGGAGGGATAATATAACACGCTAGTGTCGGTAGAGGGAGAGGTAGGGATAATATAACACGCTAGTGTTGGTAGAGGGAGAGGTAGGGATAATATAACACGCTAGTGTCGGTAGAGGGAGAGGTAGGGATAATATAACACGCTAGTGTCAGTAGAGGGAGAGGTAGGGATAATATAACACGCTAGTGTCAGTAGAGGTAGAGGTAGGGATAATATAACACGCTAGTGACGGTAGAGGGAGAGGTAGGGATAATATAACACGCTAGTGTCAGTAGAGGGAGAGGTAGGGATAATATAACACGCTAGTGACGGTAGAGGGAGAGGTAGGGATAATATAACACGCTAGTGTCAGTAGAGGGAGAGGAAGGGATAATATAACACGCTAGTGACGGTAGAGGGAGAGGTAGGGATAATATAACACGCTAGTGTCAGTAGAGGGAGAGGTAGGGATAATATAACACGCTAGTGTCAGTAGAGGGAGAGGTAGGGATAATATAACACGCTAGTGTCAGTAGAGGGAGAGGTAGGGATAATATAACACGCTAGTGTCAGTAGAGGGAGAGGTAGGGATAATATAACACGCTAGTGTAGGTAGAGGGAGAGGTAGGGATAATATAACACGCTAGTGTAGGTAGAGGGAGAGGTAGGGATAATATAACACGCTAGTGTCAGTAGAGGGAGAGGTAGGGATAATATAACACGCTAGTGTCGGTAGAGGGAGAGGTAGGGATAATATAACACGCTAGTGTTGGTAGAGGTAGAGGTAGGGATAATATAACACGCTAGTGTCAGTAGAGGTAGGGATAATATAACACGCTAGTGTCAGTAGAGGGAGGGATAATATAACACGCTAGTGTCGGTAGAGGGAGAGGTAGGGATAATATAACACGCTAGTGTTGGTAGAGGGAGAGGTAGGGATAATATAACACGCTAGTGTCGGTAGAGGGAGAGGTAGGGATAATATAACACGCTAGTGTCAGTAGAGGGAGAGGTAGGGATAATATAACACGCTAGTGTCAGTAGAGGTAGAGGTAGGGATAATATAACACGCTAGTGACGGTAGAGGGAGAGGTAGGGATAATATAACACGCTAGTGTCAGTAGAGGGAGAGGTAGGGATAATATAACACGCTAGTGACGGTAGAGGGAGAGGTAGGGATAATATAACACGCTAGTGTCAGTAGAGGGAGAGGAAGGGATAATATAACACGCTAGTGACGGTAGAGGGAGAGGTAGGGATAATATAACACGCTAGTGTCAGTAGAGGGAGAGGTAGGGATAATATAACACGCTAGTGTCAGTAGAGGGAGAGGTAGGGATAATATAACACGCTAGTGTCAGTAGAGGGAGAGGTAGGGATAATATAACACGCTAGTGTCAGTAGAGGGAGAGGTAGGGATAATATAACACGCTAGTGTCAGTAGAGGGAGAGGTAGGGATAATATAACACGCTAGTGTCAGTAGAGGGAGAGGTAGGGATAATATAACACGCTAGTGTCAGTAGAGGGAGAGGTAGGGATAATATAACACGCTAGTGTCAGTAGAGGGAGAGGTAGGGATAATATAACACGCTAGTGTCAGTAGAGGGAGAGGTAGGGATAATATAACACGCTAGTGTCAGTAGAGGGAGAGGTAGGGATAATATAACACGCTAGTGTCAGTAGAGGGAGAGGTAGGGATAATATAACACACTAGCAGACAGAGACGGTACTGGTGCATAAGAGCCGGGACAGAGAAACAGCTTCTACCAGGCCATCATACTGTTGACCAGCCATCACTAGCCGGCTACCTGCCCAGCACTCTGCCTTGCACCTTCAGACTAATGCCCCATATATATAGTCATTGAGTACGGTTACATGCACACAACAATACAATTGTGTGGCTAGTCAGATTAATATAATTGTTTGATTAAAACGTTTACATGCTTTGCAAGAAGAACGATTTCTCTAATAATTCTGTTTACACATCTGAAATCAGGCTACCTGATGGGACTTAGAGAGGTAAGTTAGTGAGGTAGCTGTATTGAACTGTGTGATCTGAATAGTGACGTAGTAACGACATCTCTGTCATGTTAAGTGTTCCAGTAGTATTAGGATAGCCTTAATACCACGTCTCTATAACAATTTAAGCTGTAGTCTTACCACTAACTTTTCTCTCCGAGACATTTCATTCTCCTATTTTCGATTGATGTAATTGTGTCACAAAATATTTTTTTTTCTTTACTTGTTATTGTGTGCTTGAGCAGGCCTCTCTTGTGAAAGAGACGCTGGACTAAATGGGACTACCCTGCCTAAATAAAGGTCAAATGAACTAAAGAGGTAACCTAATGTATTGTGAATGAGCTGCTGAGCTAAGTATACTGTAGATTTGAATTGGTTAGATGTGAATAGAGGTACGGAGTGAATGAGATGGTGATGTGCTGCTGAGACGAGATCGAAAAGTTGCAGGTAAGGTCTGATGGAAAAATCTCTAAGGAAAGCTATGTCCAATGTGTAAAGCTGAATAAAAACAAGGTATGGTAGACGATAATGTGCTGTGAGGACAGGGTCCTGGCGGGACAGGGTGCTGTGAGGTCAGGGTGCTGTGAGGTCAGGGTGCCGTGAGGACAGGGTGCCGTGAGGACAGGGTGCCGGGAGGACAGGGTGCCGGGAGGACAGGGTGCCGTGAGGACAGGGTGCCGTGAGGACAGGGTGCCGTGAGGACAGGGTGCCGTGAGGACAGGGTGCCGGGAGGACAGGGTGCCGTGAGGACAGGGTGCCGTGAGGACAGGGTGCCGCGAGGACAGGGTGCCGCGAGGACAGGGTGCCGTGAGGACAGGGTGCCGTGAGGACAGGGTGCCGTGAGGACAGGGTGCCGTGAGGACAGGGTGCTGTGAGGACAGGGTGCCGTGAGGACAGGGTGCTGTGAGGACAGGGTGCCAGACCAGAGGCAGTAGGGATGACCGTGTGTTTAGTCAGTCTGCCAGACCAGAGGCAGTAGGGATGACCGTGTGTTTTAGTCAGTTTGCCAGACCAGAGGCAGTAGGGATGACCGTGTGTTTTAGTCAGTTTGCCAGACCAGAGGCAGTAGGGATGACCGTGTGTTTAGTCAGTCTGCCAGACCAGAGGCAGTAGGGATGACCGTGTGTTTTAGTCAGTCTGCCAGACCAGAGGCAGTAGGGATGACCGTGTGTTTAGTCAGTCTGCCAGACCAGAGGCAGTAGGGATGACCGTGTGTTTTAGTCAGTTTGCCAGACCAGAGGCAGTAGGGATGACCGTGTGTTTAGTCAGTCTGCCAGACCAGAGGCAGTAGGGATGACCATGTGTTTTAGTCAGTCTGCCAGACCAGAGGCAGTAGGGATGACCGTGTGTTTAGTCAGTCTGCCAGACCAGAGGCAGTAGGGATGACCGTGTGTTTTAGTCAGTCTGCCAGACCAGAGGCAATAGGGATGACCGTGTGTTTTAGTCAGTCTGCCAGACCAGAGGCAGTAGGGATGACCGTGTGTTTAGTCAGTCTGCCAGACCAGAGGCAGTAGGGATGACCGTGTGTTTAGTCAGTCTGCCAGACCAGAGGCAGTAGGGATGACCGTGTGTTTTAGTCAGTCTGCCAGACCAGAGGCAGTAGGGATGACCGTGTGTTTAGTCAGTCTGCCAGACCAGAGGCAGTAGGGATGACCATGGGTTATCTTGATACGTGAGTCAATTTCACAATTGTCCTGTTCTGCTAAGTATTCAAAATGTAATGAGTGCTCTGGGTTGTCAGGACAAATGTACGCAGTAAAATATACAATATTTTCTTTACTTTTACTGAAGTAATTACACCCCAGGGTAATGATGAATGCTATTTGGGAGGATCAGAACAGTAGAGGTGGATGGGGTACAGTCCTGGCTGCAGGATCAGGACAGTAGAGGTGGATGGGTACAGTACTGGCTGGAGGATCAGGACAGTAGAGGTGGATGGGTACAGTACTGGCTGGAGGATCAGGACAGTAGAGGTGGATGGGTACAGGCCTGGCTGGAGGATCAGGACAGTAGAGGTGGATGGGGTACAGTCCTGGCTGGAGGATCAGGATAGTAGAGGTGGATGGGGTACAGTCCTGGCTGGAGGATCAGGACAGTAGAGGTGGATGGGTACAGTCCTGGCTGGAGGATCAGGACAGTAGAGGTGGATGGGTACAGTACTGGCTGGAGGATCAGGACAGTAGAGGTGGATGGGTACAGTCCTGGTTAAAGGATCAGGACAGTAGAGGTGGATGGGTACAGTACAGGCTGGAGGATCAGGACAGTAGAGGTGGATGGGTACAGTACTGGCTGGAGGATCAGGACAGTAGAGGTGGATGGGTACAGTACAGGCTGGAGGATTAATACAGTAGAGGTGGATGGGGTACAGTCCTGGCTGGAGGATTAATACAGTAGAGGTGGATGGGGTACAGTCCTGGCTGGAGGATCAGGACAGTAGAGGTGGATGGGTACAGTACTGGCTGGAGGATCAGAACAGTAGAGGTGGATGGGGTACAGTCCTGGCTGCAGGATCAGGACAGTAGAGGTGGATGGGGTACAGTCCTGGCTGGAGGATCAGGACAGTAGAGGTGGATGGGTACAGTACTGGCTGGAGGATCAGGACAGTAGAGGTGGATGGGTACAGTACTGGCTGGAGGATCAGGAAAGTAGAGGTGGATGGGTACAGTCCTGGCTGCAGGATCAGGACAGTAGAGGTGGATGGGGTACAGTCCTGGCTGGAGGATCAGGACAGTAGAGGTGGATGGGTACAGTACTGGCTGGAGGATCAGGACAGTAGAGGTGGATGGGTACAGTACTGGCTGGAGGATCAGGACAGTAGAGGTGGATGGGTACAGTCCTGGCTGGAGGATCAGGACAGTAGAGGTGGATGGGTACAGTCCTGGCTGCAGGATCAGGACAGTAGAGGTGGATGGGTACAGTACAGGCTGGAGGATCAGGACAGTAGAGGTGAATGGGTACAGTACAGGCTGAAGGATCAGGACAGTAGAGGTGGATGGGTACAGTCCTGGCTGGAGGATCAGGACAGTAGAGGTGGATGGGTACAGTCCTGGCTGGAGGATCAGGACAGTAGAGGTGGATGGGTACAGTCCTGGCTGGAGGATCAGGACAGTAGAGGTGGATTAGTACAGTACTGGCTGGAGGATCAGGACAGTAGAGGTGGATGGGTACAGTACTGGCTGGAGGATCAGGACAGTAGAGGTGGATGGGTACAGTACTGGCTGGAGGATCAGGACAGTAGAGGTGGATGGTTACAGTACAGGCCTGAGGATTAATACAGTAGAGGTGGATGGGGTACAGTCCTGGCTGGAGGATTAATACAGTAGAGGTGGATGGGGTACAGTCCTGGCTGGAGGATCAGGACAGTAGAGGTGGATGGGTACAGTACTGGCTGGAGGATCAGAACAGTAGAGGTGGATGGGGTACAGTCCTGGCTGCAGGATCAGGACAGTAGAGGTGGATGGGGTACAGTCCTGGCTGGAGGATCAGGACAGTAGAGGTGGATGGGTACAGTACTGGCTGGAGGATCAGGACAGTAGAGGTGGATGGGTACAGTCCTGGCTGGAGGATCAGGACAGTAGAGGTGGATGGGTACAGTCCTGGCTGCAGGATCAGGACAGTAGAGGTGGATGGGTACAGTACAGGCTGGAGGATCAGGACAGTAGAGGTGAATGGGTACAGTACAGGCTGAAGGATCAGGACAGTAGAGGTGGATGGGTACAGTCCTGGCTGGAGGATCAGGACAGTAGAGGTGGATGGGTACAGTCCTGGCTGGAGGATCAGGACAGTAGAGGTGGATGGGTACAGTCCTGGCTGGAGGATCAGGACAGTAGAGGTGGATGGGTACAGTACTGGCTGGAGGATCAGGACAGTAGAGGTGGATGGGTACAGTACTGGCTGGAGGATCAGGACAGTAGAGGTGGATGGGTACAGTACTGGCTGGAGGATCAGGACAGTAGAGGTGGATGGGTACAGTCCTGGCTGGAGGATCAGGACAGTAGAGGTGGATGGGTACAGGCCTGGCTTGAGGATCAGGACAGTAGAGGTGGATGGGGTACAGTCCTGGCTGGAGGATCAGGACAGTAGAGGTGGATGGGGTACAGTCCTGGCTGGAGGATCAGGACAGTAGAGGTGGATGGGTACAGTCCTGGCTGGAGGATCAGGACAGTAGAGGTGGATGGGTACAGTACTGGCTGGAGGATCAGGACAGTAGAGGTGGATGGGTACAGTCCTGGTTGAAGGATCAGGACAGTAGAGGTGGATGGGTACAGTACAGGCTGGAGGATCAGGACAGTAGAGGTGGATGGGTACAGTACTGGCTGGAGGATCAGGACAGTAGAGGTGGATGGGTACAGTACAGGCTGGAGGATTAATACAGTAGAGGTGGATGGGGTACAGTCCTGGCTGGAGGATTAATACAGTAGAGGTGGATGGGGTACAGTCCTGGCTGGAGGATCAGGACAGTAGAGGTGGATGGGTACAGTACAGGCTGGATGATCAGGACAGTAGAGGTGGATGGGTACAGTCCTGGCTGGAGGATTAATACAGTAGAGGTGGATGGGGTACAGTCCTGGCTGGAGGATCAGGACAGTAGAGGTGGATGGGTACAGTCCTGGCTGCAGGATCAGGACAGTAGAGGTGGATGGGTACAGTCCTGGCTGGAGGATCAGGACAGTAGAGGTGGATGGGTACAGTACCTGCATGATGATCAGGACAGTAGAGGTGGATGGGTACAGTCCTGGCTGGAGGATCACGACAGTAGAGATGGATGGGTACAGTACTGGTTGGAGGATCAGGACAGTAGAGGTGGATGGGTACAGTCCTGGCTGGAGGATCAGGACAGTAGAGGTGGATGGGGTACAGTCCTGGTTGGAGGATCAGGACAGTAGAGGTGGATGGGGTACAGTCCTGGCTGCAGGATCAGGACAGTAGAGGTGGATGGGGTACAGTCCTGGCTGGAGGATCAGGACAGTAGAGGTGGATGGGGTACAGTCCTGGCTGCAGGATCAGGACAGTAGAGGTGGATGGGGTACAGTCCTGGCTGGAGGATCAGGACAGTAGAGGTGGATGGGGTACAGTCCTGGCTGGAGGATCAGGACAGTAGAGGTGGATGGGTACAGTCCTGGCTGGAGGATCAGGACAGTAGAGGTGGATGGGTACAGTACTGGCTGGAGGATCAGGACAGTAGAGGTGGATGGGTACAGTCCTGGTTGAAGGATCAGGACAGTAGAGGTGGATGGGTACAGTACAGGCTGGAGGATCAGGACAGTAGAGGTGGATGGGTACAGTACTGGCTGGAGGATCAGGACAGTAGAGGTGGATGGGTACAGTACAGGCTGGAGGATTAATGCAGTAGAGGTGGATGGGGTACAGTCCTGGCTGGAGGATTAATACAGTAGAGGTGGATGGGGTACAGTCCTGGCTGGAGGATCAGGACAGTAGAGGTGGATGGGTACAGTACAGGCTGGATGATCAGGACAGTAGAGGTGGATGGGTACAGTCCTGGCTGGAGGATTAATACAGTAGAGGTGGATGGGGTACAGTCCTGGCTGGAGGATCAGGACAGTAGAGGTGGATGGGTACAGTCCTGGCTGCAGGATCAGGACAGTAGAGGTGGATGGGTACAGTCCTGGCTGGAGGATCAGGACAGTAGAGGTGGATGGGTACAGTACCTGCATGATGATCAGGACAGTAGAGGTGGATGGGTACAGTCCTGGCTGGAGGATCACGACAGTAGAGATGGATGGGTACAGTACTGGTTGGAGGATCAGGACAGTAGAGGTGGATGGGTACAGTCCTGGCTGGAGGATCAGGACAGTAGAGGTGGATGGGGTACAGTCCTGGCTGGAGGATCAGGACAGTAGAGGTGGATGGGGTACAGTCCTGGCTGCAGGATCAGGACAGTAGAGGTGGATGGGGTACAGTCCTGGCTGCAGGATCAGGACAGTAGAGGTGGATGGGGTACAGTCCTGGCTGGAGGATCAGGACAGTAGAGGTGGATGGGGTACAGTCCTGGCTGCAGGATCAGGACAGTAGAGGTGGATGGGGTACAGTCCTGGCTGGAGGATCAGGACAGTAGAGGTGGATGGGGTACAGTCCTGGCTGGAGGATCAGGACAGTAGAGGTGGATGGGTACAGTCCTGGCTGGAGGATCAGGACAGTAGAGATGGATGGGTACAGTACAGGCTGGATTCGTGTTGTGTAAATGTGTGTGTTATGGTGTCACTGACTGTGACCTCTTTGTTGCTGGAACATGTCACTTTGGTTCAGAGAATCAACTTCCAGAGTTCCTACTAAAAACTGAAAACTGTTTTGACTAAAAGGTTAAGAAAGTACAGCTAACTCACAAGGTCTCACACACACACACACACACACACACACACACACACACACACACACACACACACACACACACACACACACACACACACACACACACACACACACACACACACACACACACACACACACACACACACACACACACACACACCCTGTCATGTGCAGCTGACCTTTAAGAGGTGCCAGACTCAGCCACTCTGAGAAGACTGCTGCCGCCTTTGGAACCTACCGGGTAGAGAATGAATACACTCCATGAACGAATATCAAAGGAACGGGGAAATGAGCAAGGGAAGATAGAAGGAGGAGGAGCAGGACGAGGAGCAGGAGGAGAAGCAGGAGGAGTAGCAGGAGGAGTAGCAGGAGTACTATGCAGGAGGACTATGCAGGAGGACTATGCAGGAGGTGGAGCAGGAGGAGTAGCAGGAGTACTATGCAGGAGGACTATGCAGGAGGACTATGCAGGAGGACTATGCAGGAGGAGAAGCAGGAGAAGTAGCAGGATAAGTAGGAGGAGAAGCAGGAGGAGAAGCAGGAGGATTAGCAGGAGGAGTAGCAGAAGGAGTAGCAGGAGGAGAAGCAGGAGGAGTAGGAGGAGAAGCAGGAGGACTGTGCAGGACTATGCAGGAGGTAAAGCAGGAAGACTATGCAGGAGGACTATGCAGGAGGTTGAGCAGGAGGACTGTGCAGGAGGACTATGCAGGAGGTTGAGCAGGAGGACTGTGCAGGAGGACTATGCAGGAGTACTATGCAGGAGGTTGAGCAGGAGGACTGTGCAGGAGAACTATGCAGGAGTACTATGCAGGAGGACTATGCAGGAGGACTATGCAGGAGGTTGAGCAGGAGGACTGTGCAGGAGGACTATGCAGGAGTACTATGCAGGAGGTTGAGCAGGAGGACTGTGCAGGATAACTATGCAGGAGTACTATGCAGGAGGACTATGCAGGAGGTGGAGCAGGAAGACTGTGCAGGAGGAGTAGCAGCAGGACTATGCAGGAGCAGTGGCAGGAGGACAATTTAGGAGGACTATTTAGGAGGACTATCAGGAGGGCTATGCAGGAGGAGTAGCAGGAGGAAGAGTAGCAGGAGGACTTTGCAGGTGGACTAGGAGGAGTGTGCAGGATGACTATGCAGGAGGTGGAGCAGGAGGAAATTGCATAAGGAGTAGCAGGAGGACAATGCAGGAGGAGGAGAATGAGGAGTAGCAGGATGAGTATGCAGGAGGAGTAGCAGGGGGAGTAGCAGGAGGAGAAGCAGGAGGAGGAGCAGGATCAGTATGCAGGAGGAGTAGCAGGAGAAATATGCAGGAGGACTAGCATGAGGAATATGCAGGAGAAGTAGCAGGAGGAAGAGTAGCAGGAGGATGAGCAGGAGGAGGATGCAGGAGGAATATGCAGGAGAAGTATTAAGAGGAAGAGTAGCAGGAGGATGAGCAGGAGGAGTATGCTGGAGAAGTAGCAGGAGGAAGAGTAGCAGGAGGAGTATGCAGGGGGACTAGCAGGAGGAGTAGCAGGAGGCGCAGCAGGAGGAGTATGCAGGAGGAGTGTGCAGGAGGAGAAGCCGGAGGAGAAGCAGGAGGAGTAGCAGGAGGATTAGCAGGAGGAGGAGCAGGAGGACCAGCAGGAGAAATAGCAGGAGGAGGAGTAGGAAGAGGAGTAGCAGGAGGAGCAGCAGGAGGAATATGCAGGAGGAGTAGCAGGAGGAGGAGCAGGAGGACCAGCAGGAGAAATAGCAGGAGGAGTAGCAGGAGGAGCAGCAGGAGGAATATGCAGGAAGAGTAGCAGGAGGAGGAGCAGGAGGACCAGCAGGAGAAATAGCAGGAGGAATAGCAGGAGGAGCAGCAGGAGGAATATGCAGGAGGAGCAGCAGGAGGACCAGCAGGAGGAGCAGCAGGAGGAGCAGCAGGAGGAGCAGCAGGAGGAGCAGCAGGAGGAGCAGCAGGAGGAGCAGCAGGAGGACCAGCAGGAGGAGCAGCAGGAGGACCAGCAGGAGGACCAGCAGGAGGAGAAGCAGGAGGAGCATCAGGAGGAGCATCAGGAGGAGCAGCAGGGGGAGCAGGAGGAGGAGCAGCAGGAGGAGCAGCAGGGGGAGCAGCAGGAGGAGGAGGAGCAGCAGGAGGAGCAGGAGGAGCAGCAGGAGGAGCAGCAGGAGGAGCAGGAGGAGCAGCAGGAGCAGCAGCAGGAGGAGCAGCAGGAGGAGCAGGCATCTTGTAGAACTGAAGATGGAAGAAGTTTCCAGTTTGACATGGAAGCTGTTAGCAGTTCTTCTCATTTGGATAATTGACATGTTTTCTGAGCGTGGGTTTCTCTATGCCTCGAGGCGCTAACATTTCTGTCAGTCAGGAAACGGAGAGGAACGGATGGAAATATAGTGAGGAAGCATTGCCGGTGGATCTGATTGGAAGATTGGAAGGCATTTTCCTGTTGAGTTAATAAACGTTTCAGAATCAGAATCTAGCCAACAAACATGATTCAAAACCTCAGGGAGCCGTCATCCAGAAGAATACAATCTCCTAAACAGCAAAGGCTGATCAAATGTCACGAGATGGGAGATATTTTGACCGCTTTCTGTCGTCTTTTCTCCACGTACATTTTTTGGGGAGTTAAACGAGGAGGAGAGGGGAATTGTGTCAATTGCTGCTATCTGCCAAGACCATCTTCAACATCCTCTGTTCTGTCTTTGATAGCAGTGGACATCCTTCAACATCCTCTGTTCTGTCTTTGATAGCAGTGGACATCCCTACTGCCTCTTGACCAATGTGAATTCCAGGGCAGGCTGGCAGTAGGGGACCAGGGCAGGCTGGCAGTAGGGAACCAGGGCAGGCTGGCAGGCTGGCAGTAGGGAACCAGGGCAGGCTGGCAGGCTGGCAGTAGGGAACCAGGGCAGGCTGGCAGTAGGGGACCAGGGCAGGCTGGCAGTAGGGGACCAGGGCAGGCTGGCAGTAGGGAACCAGGGCAGGCTGGCTGTAGGGGACCAGGGCAGGCTGGCAGTAGGGAACCAGGGCAGGCTGGCAGTAGGGGACCAGGGCAGGCTGGCAGTAGGGGACCAGGGCAGGCTGGCTGTAGGGAACCAGGGCAGGCTGGCAGTAGGGAACCAGGGCAGTCTGGCAGTAGGGGACCAGGGCAGGCTGGCAGTAGGGAACCAGGGCAGGCTGGCAGTAGGGGACCAGGGCAGGCTGGCAGTAGGGGACCAGGGCAGGCTGGTTCCTAAAGAGAATAGTTTACTCCTCCTGTAATCAGCCAGAAAGCGAACTATAGAGGGACGGGGAGTGTGTGTGTGTGTGTGTGTGTGTGTGTGTGTGTGTGTGTGTGTGTGTGTGTGTGTGTGTGTGTGTGTGTGTGTGTGTGTGTGTGTGTGTGTGTGTGTGTGTGTGTGTGTGTGTGTAATGTCTTCAGGGGTGACTGGGTTGTGAGGTACAGAGAGCTAGCATTCTCAAGATGAGTGGTGATCAGCCGAGGAATTGAACCGTATGCAGCTGAAGTGGTTGGCCTTAAAAAGAAACGGAAACCTCTTCAGGGCCCTGAAGGAGAAGAAAAGTCATCACTGGGGGGGGGCTCATACATACCTACCCGGAGAATCAACAAGAACATATACCCTGCATCTCAAATAGCAACCTATTCTCTTTCCAGTGCACTACTGTTGACCAGGGTCCATAGTGACTGTATAGGACCAGGGCCCATAGTGACTGTATAGGACCAGGGCCCATAGTGACTGTATAGGACCAGGGTCCATAGGGACTGTATAGGACCAGGGCCCATAGTGACTGTATAGGACCAGGGCCCATAGTGACTGTATAGGACCAGGGCCCATAGTGACTGTATAGGACCAGGGCCCATAGTGACTGTATAGGACCAGGGTCCATAGGGACTGTATAGGACCAGGGTCCATAGTGACTGTATAGGACCAGGCCCACAGGAACTGTATAGTATCCTTAATGTGATGGCATGCTATCACAGACATACCATGAAAACAAACACTAGATATTATACATTGATTTGCTAACAATGATACAAAGAAAAAGTCTCTAGCGGACAAAGCCGATATGACGGCTTGGTAGACAAAAGAAATGGGGGCGTGGACCGATAAAGAGCGGGAAACTCAGAGGATTACTAAAACTGGTGGGATCATTCCGTGTTGTGTGCAGGTAGAGTAGGGGCCTATCGTAGGAGAGAGAACAGCACCGATATGTTCTCTGCTGCCGTCGGCCCAGAAACACACATTATAGGGATACTTTGGGATTTAGGGAACCAACCCCTTTTTCCCTACTTACCAAGAGTCATCAGACAAACCCATTTTTCTGCGTACAATCTGTAGGAAGTTTAGAGGCAGCATATCGTTAGCTTAGTGCAATTTACATTTTTGTCATTTATCAGGCGCTCTTATCCAGAGCGATTTTCAGTAGTGAGTCCATACATTTTTCATACTGGTCCTCCATGGGATTCGAACCCACAACCCTGGCATTGCAAGCACTGTGCTCTGCAAACTGAGCTACTGGAAGTCTCCCAGTACAGTAGCCATCTCCTCTCAAAAGCAGAGAAAGTAATCGATATTTTATAAACGTGTTAATTTTCCTCATAATCACACCAAACAAGATTCTATCCACTTCCTCATTGTCATTCGATAATCAGTGAAATTAACGATTTTGAAAAATCTGTCGATTTCCCAGCATTCTAGTGGCTCGTGGAGACTTCAAGCATTTGCGCTAAGCTAACGATATGCTACCTTCAATTTCCTTCAAACTGCAAGCAGAGACATACCAATGGTATCTATGAGTTTGTCTGACTCTGGGTAAGTAGAAGAAACGTCTTCATTGCCTAAATCTCAAAGTATACCTTTAACCCATAAAATATAAGCCCTGTTTTAGCCAGGTTAGGGCTGGGGGGTTATACTACGCTATATGGAACTGATTTCAGAAGGTTTATACCATGGATCATTTAGATATGTGATTTTGAATTTTAAGTATACAAAAAGTATACAAGTATACAAAAAAAAACCGTACATTTTTTTATTTATTTGGCCTTACTGCCATTAGCCCAACGAAAAACACACTGAAAAACATCTTCACTACATGGAACAACTCTCCCCTATGTTAAACACTGGCTCAACTTACCCCACTCTCCCCTATGTTAAACACTGGCTCAACTTACCCCACTCTCCCCTATGTTAAACACTGGCTCAACTTACCCCACTCTCCCCTATGTTAAACACTGGCTCAACTTACCCCACTCTCCCCTATGTTAAACACTGGCTCAACTTACCCCACTCTCCCCTATGTTAAACACTGGCTCAACTTACCCCACTCTCCCCTATGTTAAACACTGGCTCAACTTACCCCACTCTCCCCTATGTTAAACACTGGCTCAACTTACCCCACTCTCCCCTATGTTAAACACTGGCTCAACTTACCCCACTCTCCCCTATGTTAAACACTGGCTCAACTTACCCCACTCTCCCCTATGTTAAACACTGGCTCAACTTACCCCACTCTCCCCTATGTTAAACACTGGCTCAACTTACCCCACTCTCCCCTATGTTAAACACTGGCTCAACTTACCCCACTCTCCCCTATGTTAAACACTGGCTCAACTTACCCCACTCTCCCCTATGTTAAACACTGGCTCAACTTACCCCACTCTCCCCTATGTTAAACACTGGCTCAACTTACCCCACTCTCCCCTATGTTAAACACTGGCTCAACTTACCCCACTCTCCCCTATGTTAAACACTGGCTCAACTTACCCCACTCTCCCCTATGTTAAACACTGGCTCAACTTACCCCACTCTCCCCTATGTTAAACACTGGCTCAACTTACCCCACTCTCCCCTATGTTAAACACTGGCTCAACTTACCCCACTCTCCCCTATGTTAAACACTGGCTCAACTTACCCCACTCTCCCCTATGTTAAACACTGGCTCAACTTACCCCACTCTCCCCTATGTTAAACACTGGCTCAACTTACCCCACTCTCCCCTATGTTAAACACTGGCTCAACTTACCCCACTCTCCCCTATGTTAAACACTGGCTCAACTTACCCCACTCTCCCCTATGTTAAACACTGGCTCAACTTACCCCACTCTCCCCTATGTTAAACACTGGCTCAACTTACCCCACTCTCCCCTATGTTAAACACTGGCTCAACTTACCCCACTCTCCCCTATGTTAAACACTGGCTCAACTTACCCCACTCTCCCCTATGTTAAACACTGGCTCAACTTACCCCACTCTCCCCTATGTTAAACACTGGCTCAACTTACCCCACTCTCCCCTATGTTAAACACTGGCTCAACTTACCCCACTCTCCCCTATGTTAAACACTGGCTCAACTTACCCCACTCTCCCCTATGTTAAACACTGGCTCAACTTACCCCACTCTCCCCTATGTTAAACACTGGCTCAACTTACCCCACTCTCCCCTATGTTAAACACTGGCTCAACTTACCCCACTCTCCCCTATGTTAAACACTGGCTCAACTTACCCCACTCTCCCCTATGTTAAACACTGGCTCAACTTACCCCACTCTCCCCTATGTTAAACACTGGCTCAACTTACCCCACTCTCCCCTATGTTAAACACTGGCTCAACTTACCCCACTCTCCCCTATGTTAAACACTGGCTCAACTTACCCCACTCTCCCCTATGTTAAACACTGGCTCAACTTACCCCACTCTCCCCTATGTTAAACACTGGCTCAACTTACCCCACTCTCCCCTATGTTAAACACTGGCTCAACTTACCCCACTCTCCCCTATGTTAAACACTGGCTCAACTTACCCCACTCTCCCCTATGTTAAACACTGGCTCAACTTACCCCACTCTCCCCTATGTTAAACACTGGCTCAACTTACCCCACTCTCCCCTATGTTAAACACTGGCTCAACTTACCCCACTCTCCCCTATGTTAAACACTGGCTCAACTTACCCCACTCTCCCCTATGTTAAACACTGGCTCAACTTACCCCACTCTCCCCTATGTTAAACACTGGCTCAACTTACCCCACTCTCCCCTATGTTAAACACAGGCTCAACTTACCCCACTCTCCCCTATGTTAAACACTGGCTCAACTTGCTCTGATTCTAACAGGACTGACCACCTGCTCTGATTCTAACAGGACTGACCACCTGCTCTGATTCTAACAGGACTGACCACCTGCTCTGATTCTAACAGGACTGACCACCTGCTCTGATTCTAACAGGACTGACCACCAGCTCTGATTCTAACAGCACTGACCACCTGCTCTGATTCTAACAGGACTGACCACCTGCTCTGATTCTAACAGGACTGACCACCTGCTCTGTTTCTAACAGGACTGACCACCTGCTCTGATTCTAACAGGACTGACCACCTGCTCTGATTCTAACAGGACTGACCACATGCTCTGATTCTAACAGGACTGACCACCTGCTCTGATTCTAACAGGACTGACCACCTGCTCTGATTCTAACAGGACTGACCACCTGCTCTGATTCTAACAGGACTGACCACCTGCCCTGATTCTAACAGGACTGACCACCTGCTCTGATTCTAACAGGACTGACCACCTGCTCTGATTCTAACAGGACTGACCAGCTGCTCTGATTCTAACAGGACTGACCACCTGCCCTGATTCTAACAGGACTGACCACCTGCTCTGATTCTAACAGGACTGACCACCTGCTCTGATTCTAACTGGACTGACCACCTGCTCTGATTCTAACAGGACTGACCGCCTGCTCTGATTCTAACAGGACTGACCACCTGCTCTGATTCTAACAGGACTGACCACCTGCTCTGATTCTAACAGGACTGACCAGCTGCTCTGATTCTAACAGGACTGACCACCTGCCCTGATTCTAACAGGACTGACCACCTGCTCTGATTCTAACAGGACTGACCACCTGCTCTGATTCTAACAGGACTGACCGCCTGCTCTGATTCTAACAGGACTGACCACCTGCTCTGATTCTAACAGGACTGACCACCTGCTCTGATTCTAACAGGACTGACCGCCTGCTCTGATTCTAACAGGACTGACCACCTGCTCTGATTCTAACAGGACTGACCACCTGCTCTGATTCTAACAGGACTGACCAGTTAAAGTGACTGTGCATATATGATGAACAGAGAGTAGCAGCAGCGTAAAAGAGGGGTTGGCGGGTGGTGGGTGGCGGGACACAATGCAGATAGCCCGGTTAGCCAATGTGTGGGAGCACTGGTTGGTTGGCCCAATTGAGGTAGTATGTACATGAATGTATAGTTAAAGTGACTATGCATATATGACAAACAGAGAGTAGCAGCAGCGTAAAAAGAGGGGTTTGGGGGGGGCACACAATGCAAATAGTCCTGGTAACCATTTGATTACCTGTTCAGGAGTCTTATGGCTTGGGGGTAAAAACTGTTGGATTGCCTTTTTGTCCTAGACTTGGCACTCCGGTAGTAGAGAACAGTCTATGACTGCCTGGTGTAGAGGTCCTGCATGGCAGGCAGCTTAGCCCCAGTGATTTTTGTTCGGCATGTTCGGTTTGTTCGGCTTCGATGCCTCATGATTGAGTATTGCTCTGTTCAAGTAGATTGTGATTTTGCTTTGGTCTGATAGGGGTGTCAGTTGGCTGACTGAATGCTCTGTCTCTCTGTCTCTCTTTCTCTCTGTCTCTCTCTCTCTCTGTTTCTCTCTCTCTCTCTCTCTCTCTCTGTCTCTCTCTCTCTCTGTGTCTCTCTGTCTCTGTCTCTCTCTCTCTCTCTCTCTCTCTCTCTCTCGCTCTCTCTCTCTCTCTCTCTCTCTCTCTCTCTCTCTCTCTCTCTCTCTCTCTCTCTCTCTCTCTCTCTCTCTCTCTCTCTCTCTCTCTCTCTCTCTCTCTCTCTCTCTCTCTCGTTCTGCCTCTTGTCTGCCCATTCAATCTAGTTTTGTTCGTTTTGGTCTATTTACACAATATATTGCTAGTATGAGCACATTTATTCAGAGTATGTGCTTCCGTTTTGTTGGTAGAGTGTAGACATTTATTCAGACTTTGCACTGCTGATAATGTGGAACATGCTGATAATGTGGAACATGCTGATAATGTGGAACATGCTGATAATGTGGAACAGGCTGATGATGTAGAACAGGCTGATGGTGTAGAACAGGCTGATGGTGTAGAACAGGCTGATGGTGTAGAACAGGCTGATAGTGTAGAACAGGCTGATAGTGTAGACCATGCTGATGGTGTAGAACAGGCTGATAATGTGGAACAGGCTGATAGTGTAGAACAGGCTGATGGTATAGAACAGGCTGATGGTGTAGAACAGGCTGATGGTGTAGATCAGGCGGATGGTGTAGAACAGGCTGATGGTGTAGAACAGGCTGATGGTGTAGAACATGCTGATAGTGTAGAACATGCTGATAGTGTAGAACATGCTGATAGTGTAGAACATGCTGATAGTGTAGAACAGGCTGATAGTGTAGAACAGGCTGATGGTGTAGAACAGGCTGATGGTGTAGAACAGGCTAATGGTGTAGAACAGGCTGATGGTGTAGAACAGGCTGATAATGTCGAACATGCTGATGGTGTAGAACAGGCTGATGGTGTAGAACAGGCTGATAATGTAGAACAGGCTGATAATGTAGAACATGCTGATAGTGTAGAACAGGCTGATAATGTAGAACAGGCTGATAGTGTAGAACAGGCTGATGGTGTAGAACAGGCTGATAGTGTAGAACAGGCTAATGGTGTAGAACAGGCTGATGGTGTAGAACAGGCTGATAATGTCGAACATGCTGATGGTGTAGAACAGGCTGATGGTGTAGAACAGGCTGATGGTGTATTACAGGCTGATGGTGTAGAACAGGTTGATAATGTGGAACAGGCTGATGGCGTTTGATCACGCCTTAATGAACAATAGGAAGATGATTATGAGGCAGTGAAGCGGACATTTTTAATCTGAGACTAAATATCCAGGGGTGGAATAGTCTCACACAATGTCATACCTCCTGAGCTCTATCATGGAATATGGATAAGGAAGGAGTTATGGAGAGGGAAGAGAGGGGAGAGAGAAAGGGAGGGAGAGAGAGGGAGAGAGAGAAAGAAGGAGGAGATGGAGAGGAGAGAACATCTAGAGAGAGCTGGAAATGAGAGAGAGACAGGAAGAGGAAAGATGATTGGAGAGAGGAGAGGATTATGAAAAATAAATGAATTTCTGTCAACCCTCCTCCAATACGGAGTGAGATGAAAAGTTTTGCAGATAAGGGTCAGGCAGCTGGAGGATTTCACCCCGCTTTACATTGGAGATGTACCATCTACCTCTCTTCTCTGTCTTTCTCTCTCTCTGTCCATCTCTCTCTCAGTTCAATTCAATTCAAGGGCTTTATTATCATGGGAAACATATGTTAACATTGCCAAAGCAAGTGAAGTAGATAATAAACAAAAGTGAAATAAACAAAAAATTATTTACAGAAAAAATTACACACAAAAGTTCCAAAAGAATAAAGACATTTGAAATGTCATATTATGTATGTACTGTTGAAGTCGGAAATTTACACTTAGGTTGGAGTCATTAAAACCTGTTTTTCAACCACTCCACAAACTTCTTGATAACAAACTATAGTTTTGGCAAGTCCGTTAGGACATCTACTTTGTGCATGACACAAGTCATTTTCCCAACAATTGTTAACAGACAGATTATTTCACTTACAGTTGTAAAGGAGTGCGTAACTGGCTGGAGGGAGGTCAGGTGCAGGAGAGCAGAAATGCATACATTTACATATAACAATTCCACACACAGACATGGGGGGAAACAGAGGGTTATATGCAAGACGAGTAATGAGGGAATGCAAACCAGGTGTGCGGGAAAACAAGACAATACAAATGGAAAATGAAAGGTGGATCGGCGAAGGCTAGAAGACCGGTGACGTCGACCGCCGAACGCCGCCCGAACAAGGAGAGGGACCGACCTTGGTGGTCGTGACAACAGTGACTTATATCACAATTCCAATGGGTCAGAAGTTTACATACACTAAGCTGACTGTCCCTTTAAAGAGCTTGGAAAATTCCAGAAAATGTTGTAATGGCTATTGAAGCTTCTGATAGGCTAATTGACATCATTTCAGTCAATTGGAGGTGTACCTGTGAATGTATTTCAAGTCCTACCTTCAAACTCAGTGCCTCTTCGCCTGACATCATGGGAAAATCAAAAGAAATCAGCCAAGACTTCAGGAAATAAAATGTAGACCTCCACAAGTCTGGTTCATACTTGGGAACAATTTTAAAACACCTGAAGGTACCACGTTCATCTGTAAAAACAATAGTACGCAAGTATAAACACCATGGGACCACGCAACCGTCATACCGCTCAGGAAGGAGATGCGTTCTGCCTCCTAGAGATGAACGTACTTTGGTGCGAAAAGTGCAAATCAATCCCAGAACAACAGCAAAGGACCTTGTGAAGATGTTGGAGGAAACAGGTACAAAGTATCTATATCCCAAGTAAAAGGAGTCCTATATCGACATAACCTGAAAGGCCGCTCAGCAAGGAAGAAGCCACTGCTCCAAAACCACCATAAAAAAGCCAGATTACGGTTTGCAACTGCACATGGGGACAAAGATTGTACTTTTTTGGAGAAATGTCCTCTGGTCGGATGAAACAAAAATAGAACTTTTAGGCCATAATGACCATCGTTATGTTTGGAGGATAAAGGGGGAAACTTGCAAGCCGAAGAACACCATCCCAACCGTGAAGCACGGAGGTGGCAGCATCATGTTGTGGGGGTGTTTTGCTGTAGGAGGGATTGGTGCACTTCACAAAATAGATGGCATCATGAGGGAGAAAAATTATGTGGGTATATTGAAGCAACATCTCAAGACATCAGTCAGGAAGTTAAAGCTTGGTCGCAAATGGGTCTTCCAAATGGACAATGACCCCAAGCATATTTCCAAAGTTGTGGCAAAATGGCTGAAGGACCACAAAGTCAAGGTATTGGAGTGGCCATCATAAAGCCCTGACCTCAATCCCATAGAAAATTTGTGGGCAGAACTGAAAAAGTGTGTGTGAGCAAGGAGGCCTACAAACCTATCAGGACCGTATGCATTCCTATCAGGAGGAATGGGCCAAAATTCACTCAACTTATTGTGGGAAGCTTGTGGAAGGGTAACCAAAACGTTTGACCCAAGTTAAACAATTTTAAGGCAGTGCTACCGAATACTAATTGAGTGTATGTAAACTTCTGACCCACTGGGAATGTGATGAAAGAAATAAAAGCTGAAATAAATCATTCTCTCTACTATTATTCTGACATTTCACATTCTTTAAATAAAGTGGTGATCCTAACTGACCCAAGACAGGGAATTATTACTAGGATTAAATGTCAGGAATTGAGTTTGTTGAGTTTAAATGTATTTGGCTAAGGTGTATGTAAACGTCTGACTTCAACTGTATACGGCGTTGTATATACGGTGTTGTGGGTGCTGTGCCTTGGCAGAGTGGGTGGGGTTATATCCTGCCTGGTTGGCCCTGTACGGGGGTATTGTCGGACGGGGCCACAGTGTCTCCCGACCCCTCCTGTCTCAGCCTCCAGTATTTATGCTGCAATAGTTTATGTGTCGGGGGGCTAAGGGTCAGTCTGTTATATCTCGAGTATTTCTCCAGTCTTATATATTGTCCTGTGTGAATTTAAGTATGCTCTCTCTAATTCTCTCTCTCTCTTTCGCTCTCTCTCTCTTTCTCTCGGAGGACCTAAGCCCTAGGATCATGCTTCAGGACTACCTAGCCTGATGACTCCTTGCTGTCCCCAGGCCACCTGGCCGTGCTGCTGCTCCAGTTTCAACTGTTCTGCCTGCGGCTATGGAACCCTGACCTGTTCACCGGACGTGCTACCTGTCCCAGACCTGCTGTTTTCAACTCTCTAGAGACAGCAGGAGCAGTAGAGATGCTCTGAATCGGCTATGAAAAGCCAACTGACATTAACTCCTGAGGTGCTGACCTGTTGCACCCTCGACAACCACTGTGATTATTATTATCTGACCCTGCTGGTCATCTATGAACATTTGAACATCTTGGCCATGTTCTGTTATAATCTCCACCCGGCACAGCCAGAAGAGGACTGGCCACCCCTCAGAGCCTGGTTCCTCTCTAGGTTTCTACACCTACATTGCTTGCTGTTTGGGGTTTTAGGCTGGGTTTCTGTACAACACCTTGTGACATCAGCTGATATAAGAAGGGCTTTATAAATACATTTGATTGAATTTGTTTGTAATGATGTGCAAATAGTTAAAATATAAAAAGGAAAATAAATATACATAATATGGGTTGTATTTACAATGGTGTTTGTTCTTCACTGGTTGCTCTTTTCTTGTGGCAACAGGTCACAAATCTTGCTGCTGTGATGAACACTGTGGTATTTTACCCAGTAGATATGAGAGTTCAAACATGATATGTTTTCGAATAGTTTGTGGGTCTGTGTAATCTGGTCATACATTTGGCAGGAGGTTAGGAAGTGCAGCTCAGTTTCCACCTCATTTTGTTGGCAGTGTGCATATAGCCTGTCTTCTCTTGAGAGCCAGGTCTGCCTACGAAGGCCTTTCTGAATAGCAAGGCTGTGCTAACTGAGTCTGTAAATATTCAAAGATGTTATTCTGCCACTGTGTCGTCTCTGTTTAGGGCCAAACAGCATTCTAGTTTGCTCAGTTTTTTATTCTTTCCAATGGTCAAGTAATTATCTTTTTGTTTTCTCATGATTCGGCTTGGTCTAATTGTGTTCCTCTCTCTCTCTCTGTCTCTCTCTCTCTCTCTCCCTCTCTCCCTCTCTCTCTCTCTCTCTCTCTCTCTCTCCCTCTCTCCCTCTCTCTCCCTCTCTCCCTCTCTCTCTCTCTCTCTCTCTCTCTCTCTCTCCCTCTCTCTCTCTCTCTCTCTCCCTCTCTCCCTCTCTCCCTCTCTCTCTCTCTTTCTTCCTTCTCATTGCAGATTCACCCTCTAACTCTCCTGTCCCTCTCACCCCCCTCACCCCTCTCTATTTGGGCACCGGTTTAATTAGTACGAAAGATAAAACAAAATACTACCACTGAACACTGACAGTATAGTTCTTGAAGAAACCCTAACCCTCAGTCTCCCCACGTCTTTCTCTCTCTGTAGGGAGTCTCATGGTCATTGCTACTGATGAAATCATGGGGGTTTACAGTAAAACAAAGATTTGAGATACAGAGATCTAAGTACGGTCCATTTCCAATCGGGAGTGGAGACGGGGGTGGTGAGGGAGGGGAGACGGGGGTGGTGAGGGAGGGGGGACGGGTGTGGTGAGGGAGGGGAGATGGGGGTGGTGAGGGAGGGGAGACAGGGGTGGTGAGGGAGGGGAGACGGGGGTGGTGAGGGAGGGGAGATGGGGGTGGTGAGGGAGGGAAGGGTGGTGAGGGAGGGAAGACGGGGTGGTGAGGGAGGGGAGGTGAGGGAGGGGAGACGGGGGTGGTGAGGGAGTGGAGACGGGGGTGGTGAGGGAGGGGAGACGGGGGTGGTGAGGGAGGGGAGACGGGGGTGGGGAGGGAGGGGAGACGGGGGTGGTGAGGGAGGGGAGACGGGGGTGATGAGGGAGTGGAGACGGGGGTGGGGAGGGAGGGGAGACGGGGGTGATGAGGGAGGGGAGACGGGGGTGGTGAGGGAGGGGAGACGGGGGTGGTGAGAGAGGGGAGACGGGGTGGTGAGGGAGGGGAGACGGGGGTGGTGAGGGAGGGAGACGGGGGTGGTGAGGGAGTGGAGACAGGGGTGTTTAAACCTTGAACTGTTAACCTTTGAACTATTAACCTTGCACTATTAACCTTGCACTGTTAACCTTGAACAGTTAACCTTTGAACTGTTAACCTTGGAATATCCTGTAGATTGCGTCACTAGTGTTGGTTATTTAGCGTGGATGAGGCATCAAGCCCTTATCCTCCATGTTTCTCATCCGATCCCTAGGGACCCGTTCCCCTTCTCTAAACACAGGAGGAAGTGGTGGTTAGAACCCAAAGGTAGATAACAGTGACACACAGACACACAGGAGGCTCCCACCAGAAATTGGTTGATAACAGGAAGATAACAGTCATTTAGCCCGAACCACTTCAACCCATCAACGTCACACAGACAGATGGTCTATACTGTCCATCATATAGAGAGACAACACGTATAGAGAGAGACAACATCATATAGAAAGACAACACGTATAGAGAGAGACAACATCATATAGAGAGAGACAACACGTATAGAGAGAGACAACATCATATAGAGAGACAACACGTATAGAGAGAGACAACACGTCATGTCTTGTTTTAGTTTCCACTCAGCTTTATTAGCATTTGATGATAATGACAAACAGACAGTGGACGACAGACGTGTTTATGTTCCAAATTCAACTGGGAGAAAATAATAATAAAGATTGATTTAATGACAGAGTGAATTAGACAGAATATCATTTAAATTATCCTTCTAAAAATGTTGCTATGACTAGATGATGATATGATCATCCTCCTGTCTTCATTGAAATCAAAGGAAGAGAGAGATGGAGAGAGAGAGAGAGAGAGAGGGGATGGAGAAGGAGAGAGGGAGAGAGAGAGAGAGAGGGGATGGAGAAGGAGAGAGAGGGGATGGAGATGGAGAGAGAGAGATGGAGAGAGAGGAGAGAGAGAGAGAGAGAGAGAGAGAGAGAGAGAGAGAGAGAGTATGGAGAAGGAGAGAAAGAGACAGAGAGAGAGAGAGAGAGAGACAGAGAGAGAGAGAGAGAGACAGAGAGAGAGAGAGAGAGAGAGGTTATCTACCTCACTTGCTTTGGCAATGTTAACACATGTTTCCCATGCCAATAAAGCCCCTTGAATTGAATTGAATTGAATTGAGAGAGACAGCGAGAGAGAGAGAGAGAGAGAGAGAGAGAGAGAGAGAGAGAGAGAGAGAGAGAGAGAGAGAGAGAGAGAGAGAGAGAGAGAGAGAGAGAGAGAGAGAGAGAGAGAGAGAGAGAGAGAGAGAGAGAGAGAGAGAGAGAGAGAGAGAGAGAGAGAGAGAGAGAGAGAGAGAGAGAGAGAGAGAGAGAGAGAGAGAGAGAGAGAGAGGATGGAGAAGGAGAGAGGGAGAGAGGGAGAGGATGGAGAAGGAGAGAGAGGGGATGGAGAAGGAGAGAGAGAGAGAGAGAGATGGAGAAGGAGAGAGAGAGGAGATATAGCCATGATAATCACCCTGTTATACCGATTAGATGGGGCTGAGAGAAAGCCAAGATAAGCCATAAAAGGTATTGAATGTATATAGACTTTTTCTATTGTGTTATTGACTGTACGCTTGTTTACTACATGTGTAACTCTGTGTTGTTGTTTGTGTCGTACTGCTTTGCTTTATCTTGGCCAGGTCGCAGTTGTAAATGAGAACTTGTTCTCAACTAGCCTACCTGGTTAAATAAAGGTGAGAAAAACAAATACTGATTATATGGCACTGATAGATAGCATGAAAATCACCTTGTTATACTGATTATATGGGGCTGAAGATAGCCATGGTAATCACCCTGTTATAATGATTACATGAGGCTGAGAGATAGCCATGATAATCACCCTGTTATAATGATTACATGAGGCAGAGAGATAGCCATGGTAATCACCCTGTTATAATGATTACATGAGGCAGAGAGATAGCCATGGTAATCACCCTGTTATACTGATTATATGGGGCTGATAGATAGCATGAAAATCACCTTGTTATACTGATTATATGGGGCTGAGAGATAGCCATGATAATCACCCTGTTATAATGATTACATGAGGCTGAGAGATAGCCATGGTAATCACCCTGTTATAATGATTACATGAGGCTGAGAGATAGCCATGATAATCACCCTGTTATAATGATTACATGAGGCTGAGAGATAGCCATGGTAATCACCCTGTTATAATGATTACATGAGGCTGAGAGATAGCCATGATAATCACCCTGTTATAATGATTACATGAGGCTGAGAGATAGCCATGGTAATCACCCTGTTATAATGATTACATGAGGCTGAGAGATAGCCATGATAATCACCCTGTTATAATGATTACATGAGGCTGAGAGATAGCCATGATAATCACCCTGTTATAATGATTACATGAGGCTGAGAGATAGCCATGGTAATCACCCTGTTATAATGATTACATGAGGCTGAGAGATAGCCATGATAATCACCCTGTTATACTGATTACATGAGGCTGAGAGATAGCCATGGTAATCGCCCTGTTATAATGATTACATGAGGCTGAGAGATAGCCATGATAATCACCCTGCTATAATGATTACATGAGGCTGAGAGATAGCATGATAATCACCCTGTTATAATGATTACATGAGGCTGAGAGATAGCTATGATAATCACCATGCTATAATGATTACATGAGGCTGAGAGATAGCCATGGTAATCACCCTGTTATACTGATTATATGGGGGTGAGAGATAGCCATGGTAATCACCCTGTTATACTGATTATATGAGGCTGAGAGATAGCCATGGTAATCACCCTGTTATAATGATTACATGAGGCTGAGAGATAGCCATGATAATCACCCTGTTATAATGATTACATGAGGCTGAGAGATAGCCATGGTAACCACCCTGTTATACTGATTAGATGGGGGTGAGATAGCCATGGTAATCACCCTGTTATAATGATTACATGATGCTGAGAGATAGCCATGGTAATCACCCTGTTATAATGATTACATGAGGCTGAGAGATAGCCATGATAATCACCCTGTTATAATGATTATATGGGGCTGATAGATAGCATGAAAATCACCTTGTTATACTGATTATATGGGGCTGAGAGAGCCATGATAATCACCCTGTTATAATAATTACATGAGGCTGAGAGATAGCCATGGTAATCACCCTGTTATAATGATTATATGAGGCTGAGAGATAGCCATGATAATCACCCTGTTATACTGATTACATGAGGCTGAGAAATATCCATGATAATTACCCTGTTATAATGATTACATGAGGCTGAGAGATAGCCATGGTAATCACCATGTTATACTGATTATATGGGGGTGAGAGATAGCCATGGTAATCACCCTGTTATAATGATTACATGAGGCTGACAGATAGCCATGATAATCACCCTGGTATAATGATTACATGAGGCTGAGAGATAGCCATGGTAATCACCCTGTTATACTGATTATATGGGGGTGAGAGATAGCCATGGTAATCACCCTGTTATAATGATTACACGAGGCTGAGAGATAGCCATGGTAATCACCCTGTTATAATGATTACATGAGGCTGAGAGATAGCCATGGTAATCACCCTGTTATAATGATTATATGAGGCTGAGAGAAGCCATGGTAATCACCCTGTTATAATGATTATATGGGGAGAGATAGCCATGGTAATCACCCTGTTATAATGATTACATGAGGCTGAGAGATAGCCATGATAATCACCCTGTTATAATGATTACCTGAGGCTGAGAGATAGCCATGATAATCACCCTGTTATAATGATTACATGAGGCTGAGAGATAGCCATGGTAATCACCCTGTTATAATGATTACATGAGGCTGAGAGATAGCCATGGTAATCACCCTGTTATAATGATTATATGGGGAGAGATAGCATGGGGCTGGGGCTGAGAGATAGCATGATAAGACATAAAAGGTATTGAAATCCTGAAGGCGTCAAGACATACTGTACAGTACGTTGCTGTGTGATTTCTCTCCAATGTCTTTAGCAGTCATTCTTCCTACAATACATAGCAAAAAGAACCCTATTCCCTATTTAGTGCACCACTATAACCCAAGGAAAGTAATGGATGAGGGGACATTTGGGACACACCGGCACTCAGATATTTAGCACGCATTCTACCCTCCTACTTTAGCCTGACGGAAAGTCTCTCTGTAGCTGGGTGGGTAACAGAGAAGCTGAAGGATATTCTCTCTGTAGCTGGGTGGGTAACAGAGAAGCTGAAGGATATTCTGTCTGTAGCTGGGTGGGTAACAGAGAAGCTGAAGGATATTATGTCTGTAGCTGGGAGGGTAACAGAGAAGCTGGAGGATATTCTGTCTGTAGCTGGGTGGGTAACAGAGAAGCTGAATGATATTCTGTCTGTAGCTGGGTGGGTAACAGAGAAGCTGAATGATATTCTGTCTGTAACTGGGAGGGTAACAGAGAAGCTGAAGGATATTCTGTCTGTAGCTGGGAGGGTAACAGAGAAGCTGAATGATATCCTGTCTGTAGCTGGGAGGGTAACAGAGAAGCTGAAGGATTG
>NC_092089.1:92311835-92314335 GCF_045679555.1 Salvelinus alpinus
GCACCTTATTGCCTAAATAGTGCACTACTTTTGATCAGAGCCTACAGGGAATAGAGCCAGTATCTGTATCTAACATTCACAGTCAAATGGGTTTATAATGTCCAGCGCAGAGAGGAGAACTACTCTGGTTCCTCTGTGCTAGGCGAGCATTTCTCTCTCTCTCTCTCTCTCTCTGTCTCTGTCTCTCTGTCTCTGGGTCTCTCAGTCTCTCTCTCTCTCTCTCTCTGTCTCTCTCTGTCTCTGTCTCTCAATTCAATTCAATTCAATTCAAGGGGCTTTATTGGCATGGGAAACATGTGTTAACATTGCCAAAGCAAGTCAGGTAGATAATATACAAAAGTGAAATAAACAATAAAAATTAACAGTAAACATTACACATACAGAAGTTTCAAAACAATAAAGACATTACAAATGTCATATTATATATATACAGTGTTGTAACAATGTACAAATGGTTAAAGCACACAAGTTAAAATAAATAAACATAGATATGGGTTGTATTTACAATGGTGTTTGTTCTTCACTGGTTGCCCTTTTCTTGTGGCAACAGGTCACAAATCTTGCTGCTGTGATGGCACACTGTGGAATTTCACCCAGTAGATATGGGAGTTTATCAAAATTGGATTTGTTTTCGAATTCTTTGTGGATCTGTGTAATCTGAGGGAAATATGTCTCTCTAATATGGTCATACATTGGGCAGGAGGTTAGGAAGTGCAGCTCAGTTACCACCTCATTTTGTGGGCAGTGAGCACATAGCCTCTCTTCTCTCTCTCTCTCTCTCTCTCTCTCTCTCTCTCTCTCTCTCTCTCTCTCTCTCTCTCTCTCTCTCTCTCTCTCTCTCTCTCTCTCTCTCTCTCTCTCTATTTAATTGAAATTTAATGGCTTTACTGCCACGGGAAACATATGTTAACATTGCCAATGCAAAAGAAATAGATAATAAACAAAAGTGAAATAAACAATAAAAAAATGATCATTAAATATTACACTCACAAATTTCAAAAAGAATGAAGACATTTCAATTGTCATATTGTGTCTATATATGGTGTTGTAAAAAAGTGCAAATATTAAGTAAAAAATGGGGAAATAAATATAAATATGGGGTAACAATGTTTTTTGTTGTCTAGTTTTATGTTCCTTTTGATGGTATAGAAGGCCCTTCTTGCCTTCTCTCTCAGCTCCTTCACAGATTTGTGGAAGTTACCTGTTACCTGTGGCGCTGATGTTTAGGCCGAGGTACGTATAGTTTTCTCCAGGGAAACGGTGTATTTGTTGTCCTGGCAACTGAACTTTTTTTTGTTACACCATTATTTTGGTCTTACTGAGATTCAAAACAGGGCCCAGGTCTGTCAGGGCCCAGGTCTGTCAGGGCCCAGGTCTGACAAAATCTATGTAGAATATCTAGGTGCTGCTGTAGGCCCTCCTTGGTTGGTGACAGAAGCACCATATCATCAGCAAACAGTAGACATTTGACTTTAGATTCTAGTAGGGTTTGGGCGGGTGCTGCAGACTGTACTAGTGCCCTTGCCAATTAGTTTACATATATATGTATATATATATATATATGGAAATGTGTGTTTTTGCTAATTTTAGCTGCATACTTGTTGTTTGTATGGATTATATAACGTTGTATGTTTTTATTTTTTTATAATGTCATATGTTTTTCCCCCAAAACCACTTTCCATCAATTTGTATAGTAGACCCTCATGCCAAATTGAGTCAAACGCTTTGTTTTTGAAATCATCAAAGTATGAGAAGACTTTTCTTTTGTTTGGGTTTGTTTGTTTGTCAATTAGGGTGAATACGTGGTCTGTCGTATGGTAATTTGGAATAAGACTGTTTCTTTATTTCCCTTCGAGCTCGCTGTCTCTCTGTATCTCTCCATATCTCTTGCTATCTCCCTCTTTCTCTTTCTCTCTGTAACGGTCGTTCTCCTCCTCTTCGTCTGAAGAGGAGGAGTAGGGATTGGACCAAAGCGCAGCGTTGAAGGTAGACATAATGATTTATTAAACGAAACCGAAAACACGAAGAACACTAGAGAATTACAAAAACAATAAACGACGTAGACAGACCTGGACTTGAGAACTTACATATAACGAAGAACGCACGAACAGGAACAGACTACATACACGAACGACAAAACGAAACAGTCCGTGTGGTAGACATATACGGACACAGGAGACAACCACCCACAAACAAACAGTGAGAACACCCTACCTTAATATGGTTCTCAATCAGAGGAAACGTCAAACACCTGCCTCTAATTGAGAACCATATCAGGCAAACCATTAACCCCAACATAGAAACACAAAACATAGACTACCCACCCAGCTCACGTCCTGACCAACTAAACAAAGTTAAACAAAGGAAAAATAAGGTCAGGAACGTGACACTCTCTGTCTCTTTTTCTCACTATCTGTCTCTCGTTCTCTTTCTGTCTCTCTCTCTCTCTCTCTTTCTCTATCTCTCCCTCACTATAACTCTCTCTCGGTCTCTATCTTTA